>NC_087216.1:51858350-51876359 GCF_015104395.2 Macrobrachium nipponense | reverse complement strand
ATTGTAGTTAGCAGTATCAGCTGTAAACCCTCAGTTAGAGAAAGAGAACTGTCTAGTTGAGGCGAGATACTTATTTGCCAAGGCCTTCATGCCCAATAGGGAGTGAATGCCCTCTTAACAGGGGGAGGTTTTATGTTTTTACATCACCTCACCTCACCTCACCAAAAATTGAAATTTTTCAGTTAGCTAGGAGTAGCGGCCACTTTACCCCCACTTTTACGACTTGGGGGATTGGCATTTCCATTCTTCCCCATAGGTGGGGGTATAAAGCCATTAAAGAGTAGAGACCTAGTGTACAATAAGAAGGGCAGGTCACAGGGATTATATGGGCTGCTGGGTGGGCCTCAGGTAGTCTTATCTTAAGACCTCTTCTCCCACAACTCTGTGCTGGCTGTTTTTGCATCTTTGCAGACAATGCCGCAGCCCTGCTTGAATCGAGGTCCCCCGTGAATGCCCTAGCTCGGGTCTCGGTCGCTCCTAGGTCCTATAGCAGTCTGGCGTGTCTGCTACTAACTCGTTTCAGCACTTTGTTCCTCATCGCTGGTTGGAGCCCTCATCAGACATCAAGCTATATGTGCAAGCTAACTAAGGTACGTCCCGAAGTTGCAAATTTCAAACAGCCCCTATCTTTCCAAGACGAATTTTGCTATTCTCATTTTCAAATTTCATTTTTCTCACTTCTCTAACAAACATCCTTTTGTCAACCCTCGCAAGCCTATGTCACCACTGTGACTTGTCTAAGATCATGAAGATCTTCATTAAGCTATTCCATTTAATTACTAGATTTCTCCCCGTATCATCAGCATTGTATGTGATCAAGGATAAATTCCCTCCATAGTGCATTAGTCATAAATGTTGTGCGAGAAGTCTTTGTTTTATGTTGTGTGTAATTTGGAGTTGATTTCCAGAATTCCAACTGCCGACTCCATGCATCCCTGCCTCCTTGCTAGTGCTTAATTACCTTAGAAGATATCATGAATTTGGAAACTAGCCTTGTACAGATTGTGAACTCGGCCATTCTCTCATATTATTGTGAATAATAGAGTAATTTAACACAGTACACTGTGCCTTTTTCACACGTGGCCAATTTTCCGTTCAGTTGTCTCAGGCTGTTCAATGTTTTTTTTTTTTTTGTAAGTAAACTAAATTCAGAACTAACTGGCTGAGTTTCCATTGCGACCTTAAAGCATTTAACAGTTCTCTAACTCAAGGTAAGTCACAGGCGCTCCATTCTTACTCCTTTATCCTTACGTGTGTACATCATGTTGGATCTTTTTCAGCAAGGCTTAATGTTTCATTCACATAAAACCCAAGCCTAGACACCACACATAAAAATATATATATATTACACCCTCAGAGAGGATGCGATATGTAAAACTTACCCTCTTCGAGGTATTCTGGTAGCAATGACTCGATCAGCAGGCTCTCTCTCTCTCTCTCTCTCTCTCTCTCTCTCTCTCTCTCTCTCTCTCTCTCTCTCTCTCACACACACAAACCAAAGCTAGTTAGGTAGCTAAATTTAGATTCATAAATTATAAAAATAAACTTTATTTACTAAAGAACCAAAAGATTAGCTGATAAGTCAAATTCTCGAAGAACAAAACGATTAACTTAATACAATCCAAATAATGCACCATCATAAAATATAATTCAAAACAGGAAACCAAAACAACCTTCGGATCGGACAAAACCCGTCCACCCCTTTCTCTATAATAACTATATATCAGTCGTAAACTAGGCAATAAAAAAAAAGTAATATAATGTCTCCCAACACCACTCCATTTCCAGAGAAGTTCCCAGATCCGCTAAAAAAAAAAAAAAAAAAAAAAAAAAAACAAAAAAAAAAAAAAAAAAAATCCCACATAAATAAATTGTAGACAAATCAAAACAATATAATGAGTTCTCCTGGAACAAAAGTCATATGAAAGAGGAAACCTCTGAAACAAATGTTTAATATACAAAAAGACAAAGTTACACTTGGACATAAATGTATGCTTACCCATTTCGGCACTAATCACACAAAAAGAAATAACACATGGCCATTCCAAAACGAGGCTGCTTCTAAGTGCCTAGGATTCTTTCCACCCAAAATATAGGGGAATGGAACCTACGTACTCATTACGAACTTTTAAGACACTCCCCTTGAAATTACATCAATGATATGCGGCTGAGACAGCAATCTTCAATATGGGCCATTTGAAATGGGAGTCAATGTTAACGACTACAAAAAAAAGTATTCCGACACACTCCTGAATTGACATTTTGCCATCTCTCCACAGTGAAGCAAAATCAGAATATGCATATGCCAAGTTAATGAATTATATTCACATTAGTGTTCACATTATATTCTCAATACTCACTTCACATATATATATATATATATATATATATATATATATATATATATATATATATATATATATATATATATATATATATATATATATATATATATATATATATATATATATATATATATATATATATATATATACAATATATATATATATATATATATATATATATATATATATATATATATATATATATATGATATATATATACACATATATATATATATATCAAATTGCCTAATGGACAAAATGCCTATAGGACAAAATCTGGCGGATGTGAGACGCATTTCGAGAGTTTCTGAATATTTTTGTCATATATATCAATAAATGCGATTATAATTTCTTTTTTTCTTGTTTACAAACATATACGAAGCCTTTATGTAGAAGTTTTTGTCACTTTTATGACCAGTAACGAACTACATTTTTAATGAAAAAGTGGTTATGACAAAATGTATTTAAAATAAAAAGAGTACACTTCTGAAAAAAAAAAAAGGAAAATACTATCTACAGGTACTATGTTGCTAGGTGTTTTATCTATTAGGGATTTTGGTCATTAGCACTTTATCTGAAAAGTTGACCTTTTGGTCGTTAGGCATGTTCATTTTAGACAGTCTGTCCTGCTCTCATATATATATAATATATATATATATATATATATATATATATATATATATATATATATATATATATATATATATATATATATATATATATATATACATATATATATATATATATATATATATATATATATATATATATATATATATATATATATATATATATATATATATATATATATATATATATATATATATTATATATATATAAGATAGACAGAGTGCCAAGTACTTTCGTGTATTTAACACATCTTCGGGGCCCAAAATAATACAGAACATAAAAAACTAGTAAGAAAGAAATCTCTCACAAAAGCAAAGTGAAGAAGAAAAAACATTAAAAATATGTATGATTAGGCTATTGATTGCAAACAGAAACAATATTCGTCTAGGTCACCCAACCACTCAACACCCCAACAAGCCAGAAGAATGACCCCATTACTTACAGAAAAGAAAAAACTGACTACTTGTCAACTAGTTTATAAAACAACGGAATTCACAATTATGAATAGTAACAATAATAACGTCACTAACAACATACATAAAAAGACATCACCAATAAACAAAAACGACGGTAGATCTAGGGTACTTATCCGCGGCAGCCTAGACTATGGCAGTTGCGGTTTTTCTATGCAGTTTTACCTACTGAACAAGAATTTTAAGTAATATTAATTCGGACGACTGTAATTAACCCCCCAGGGGCCAGTACTAAACACGGCGAAATACATTGGATGCCCCAATCCCTAGTGGATGTCGTTCCTTGCAGTCCGTGCGGACTGCTTCTGTAGAAATACCAAAACGACAAATGATATTAAAATAAAGTAACATCAATAAGAAATATATAAAAGAAAATTTGACTAGTACACACTTTAAGGAAAATGTTAAAATTCATAAGAAATCCATAAAAAGGAATTTGACTTGTACACCAAATTAATGGATAATGTCAAAACTCTTCATTATTTTATCTATGATAAGATTTTCTAATTTGTACATACCTGGATTTAAATTTAATTTTTTTCCGGAATACGTCTTTATAAAGGCAGATTCAATTCTATTCCTACTAATATAATAGTTACAAAATAAAACTTCTTGTGCTTCTGTCCAATCAAGATTACTAAGGTGAATAAAAAGGGCACTAGAAGTCTGAACTGTTCTAAACGAATATTTATGTTGGTTTAATGTAGTAGACAACTCTTTCCCAGTTTAGCCAATATATTTCTTATCACAACTTTTACAAGTTGTATAAAGACAGCAGGTAGATGAAAATGGAGAGTTCTTTATAGCCATATTACATACCGTATTTGAGCTTTTAACAGCTAATTTTACATTAAAATATCTAGGTAGCTTAGGCAAATCATAAAAATTCCTGTGGTATGGTAAAACCAACATATGGCATGAGAACGGTTCTCTAACCCTATTTGAATAAAAAGTAATCTTGGCCATTTTTAATGCCTTGTCCAAAAAATCATCGGATATTGAAGTTTTACACCTGTCACATATTTTGCCTATTTCTTCATCTAAAAACTGAGGACTGCATATTCTTAAGGCCCTCCTAAACATTGAAGAGAAAATTGATAATTTTACCTTACTATGGTGCTCAGAACAATAATGAACATAGGAACATATATTTGTGGTCTTGCGATATACATTGAATTCAAATCAACAGTTTTGTCTATAACTTGTACATCTAAAAATGGTAACATTGACTCTCTTTCCTCCTCAACTGTAAATTTAATTGAGCGAACCAGATCATTCATTTTATCTAATGATACACAAAAAATATAATCCACATAACGATACCATACATTATCAATCTGTAAAATACTAGGTAACAGTCTAACTTCAAAAAACTCCATGTATTGATTACTAAGCACCGAAGAGAGAGGATTCCACATTGACATACCAATTTTTTTTTTATATATATATTTTCCATTAAATGTAAATTTACAGCTATTAATGCAAAGCATAATCAAGTCAACTTTTACATTCGAAGGAAACGGCAAGTTATATTTAGGCAATTCCTCCGATATAAATATTTAACAAATCATCCCCTGGAACTTTAGTAAATAACGAGACAACATCGAAACTGACAATTTTAAACTCAAAAGTTACATTAATGTTGCTAAGTTTGTCTACAAAATCAACATTATTCTTAAAATTACACTGTGATATTGTACCAACAACCAGCATAAGAACCTGGACCAGCCACTTTGAGAATTTATAAGACACAGAACCTACTGAACTTATAATAGGCCTAATGAAATTGTTTGGCTTATGGGTCTTAACTAAGTCGTAAATATGTGGAAAACTGGCACACTTTACAGTAAATTGTTTAATTAGCTTATCGCTCCCCCTCAAAATACATTTCAGCTCTTTAACAAAACTACTATTCACTATGGTTAACGCGTTATTACGTAGCTCGTCATAAGTAACAGGATCACTTAACAAATCTGACATTTTCGTTCTATAGTCCTCTTTTTTCCTATTTATTATGGCCTTTAATTTGTCTCCTTTCGTGCTACGCAAATTTATTTTTTTAAGAACATAAAAAGCTTTCATAAAACAAAGAGGAACACTAGTGTTGAAAGACTTGTTTTATTTTGTAACTTTTTTCTTTATTGTTAAAGACTTACAACCTTGAGATACATAAGAGTAGAATTACATAGTGGAAGTTGTACATAAAAAAATGAAAATTATTTACAATTAGAAACTTTTATAACCTATTAATTTTTCAGAAAAAAAGATAATTAAAATAAATGTCCTCATCTTTCAAAAATCTAATTTTTTTAAAAAGGAACCGTAATTATTCTTTATTCTATTGATATCTATTAAATATAAATAACTTTTGTAGTTATTGATATTATTAATAAGTAACCTTATGATATTATTTGCAACCATATTCAAATCATTTCTAGTACACTATATCGTATATATATAAGAACACAATAAAATATACACACATTCCTCCTACAATTATCTTTGGTATTGAAGTCAAAATATAAGAATTTCATATTGTTCTCCGGCTCAGAATTACAAAAGTTTTTAAGTACATTTCTCAGCCATTTGAAAACTGGTTCAGTTCTTTAAAAAAAATAAAAATGGTGAATAGCACTTTCACATAAGGAATTACTGGATAAATTTAAAAAGTGAGGACGTTTTTTCATTGGTAGTACATCATGAAGATACTTAAAGATAATCTCCTTTCCCAAGAAACGGTCAACATCACAAAAATTCTTCCATATTACTTTCCAGTCAAATGAAGGATATTTATATACTACAGAGATGTCATGTTTTTTTTTAATACTTCGGTAAACACTCTTATTAGATAACACTGGAAAATTATGAACCTCTTTTAATTTACCTATGAAGCCAATAGTATAACTGTAATATGGTGTGGGACAGCAAAATATTTGTTGATCGTTTAATTGGTTCATATCTACCACACCAAATATATCTAAAAACTAGTCTCTCAACTCTGATGCCATAATTACGAGTTAAGGGATACATATGAGCAATATACCATACTTTTGCCAGAATGCACGCATTTGCATATGACGTCCTCTGAAAGAGGTTAAATTTCCTTACATGAAGCACTTTCAAATGGTTATATATTTTACTTATGACATGTTCCCAATTATTCTTTAGACTTTCCTTATAATGATTACAATGATGGATACCTACCCCTCTTACGCCGATTGGACATATTAAACGTCGACATAAATTGTCTCCCGGCTGCCGATTGGACGTATTAAACGTCGACATAAAAAAGTTTTTTTTAAATTCGCGGAAAAATAGTTATAGGCCTACCAGCCAAAAACTTTTGAATCACACGCCTTGGGGGATGCTGGGAGCTCACGGATCAAGGCGTTGTTTTGTTTGCAATCGTTACGCAGGCGCACAAGCGCGAATTTCTTTCTGATCGCACTAAAAAGTATCAGTGTCTCATCTCAGAAATTATTTCGTCACTTTGACATAATTTTTGCACCTTTTTAAATTAGCCGTTACATGGTGTATTATATATGAAAATGTGCGCAATTTCATATAGAACACAAAAAAAAATACTCATGTTTGTAGCTTTTATCAGTTTTGAAATATTTTCATATAAATAACGATAAGTGCCAAAATTTCAACCTTCGGTCAACTTTGACTCTACCGAAATGGTCGAAAAACGCAATTTTAAGCTAAAACTCTTATATTCTAGTAATATTCAATCATTTATCTTCATTTTGCAACAAATTGGATCTCTCTAGGACAATATTTCGATTTATGGTGGATTTATGAAAAAGCTTTTTTCTTACGTCCGCGAGGTAACTCTTCCAATAAATTTTTTCGTGCGATTGTTGTAATGTTTGCACCATTTTAAATTTGCCGTTACATAAAGTTTTATATATGGAAATGTGCGCAATTTCAATACAACTAAAAACAACCCATGGTTGTAGCTTTTATCAGTTTTGAAATATTTTCATATAAATAACGATAAGTGGCAAAATTTCAATGGTCGGTCAAGTTTGACTCTACCGAAATGGTTGAAAAACGCAATTGTAAGCTAAAACTCTTATATTCTAGTAATATTCAATCATTTAACTTAATTTTGCAAAAAAATTGGAAGTCTCTAGCACAATATTTCGATTTATGGTGAATTTATGAAAAAAAAAAAAAAAATTCCTTGCGTCAGTGCGGTAACTCTTCCAAAAAAATCAGAAATTTTTTCCGTGCGATTGTCGTAATGTTTACACCATTTTAAATTAGCTGTTACATAAAGTTTTATATATGAAAATGTGCGCAATTTCATGCACAATACAACAACAAAATGATTGAAGGTTGTAGCTTTTCTCATTTTTGAAATATTTGCATATAAATCACGATAAATAGAAAAAAAACAACGTTCGGTCAACTTTGACTCTAACGAAATAGTAGAAAAACGCAATTGTAAGCTAAAACTCTTAAAGTCTAGTAATATTCAGTCAGTTATCTTCATTTTAAAACAAATTCGAAGTCTTTAGCACAATATTTAGATTTATGGTGAAATTAAAAAAAAAAAACTTTTCTTCCCTCCGCGCGCTGATTCTCCGCCACAAATCTCCGAAATGCGTATGTCGCATTATCATTATATTTGCTCCGTTTCATATTAGGCGTTTCATAGAGTTTTATATATGAAAATGTGCGCAATTTCATGTAGAATACAACAAAAAATAATTGAAGGTTGTAGCTTTTCTCATTTTCAAAATATTTGCATATAAAAAATATATATAAAAAATTCGACATTTGGTCAAATTTAACTCGTCCGAAATGGTCGAAATCTGCAATTGTAAGCTAAAACTTTTGCAGTATAGTAATATTCAATCATTTATCTTAATTTTGAAACAAATTGGAAGTCTCTAGAACAATATTTAGATTTATGGAGAATTTTTGAAAAAAACATTTTTTTACGTCAGTGCATTACAAATTCATGCATCATTTTCTGATAATATTTCCTCTGTGTTGCTTTGATCGTTTTACAATGTGTTATATACCAAAATGATTGCAATTTATTGTAAAATACAACAACAAAAATTAACTCGTTAGCTTTAACCGTTTTGCTCACAGCGCAATATGAATACAATTATATATGAAATTTTTTTTCGCGCTATCACATATCGCATTATTTATATATGATAATGATATTTTTTTCATTTCTGATGGTTGCATACTAAACTTCAGGCAATGACAAAAAAGGAGCCAAAAATGAACTCTTAATCTTGAAAACTAAGCGCGCTGTGATTTTTTGAAAAAAATAATTTTTCCGCTTCGGCGCTCACTCTGAGACTGTCTCGGCATACGGGAGACGATTTTATTATACCCCTTCGGCGTAAGCGGGCTAGCGTGAACAAAGAAGTAACATTTTTCCTTATCCATGTAAGGGGCCAGTCCCTTCTATTCTTCCAACCACCCATACTGAATAGTCTTGACTTTTCATTGCTATTAATTTTGCTATTTGTAGCTAACTCAAATTCTTGCACAATTTTATCCACTTCTCTTAAACTATCTTCTGTTGGGATTATTATATTATTATCATAAGCATAACCAACTGCTTTCAGAGTAGTGTGATCAGGTAAGACTAAGGGTTTCACATTAATATTTTCCTTAATTGCTGTAAAGAACGATTCTTGATAGATTTCATATAACATCATGCTAAGTGGACACCCTTTCCTGACTGACCTTGTTACGGGGAAAAAGGGAGTTATATTGTTACTTACACACATTGCACTTTATATTTGATTATATAGCATACTTATTTTCCCTACAAATTTGTCTCCAAACCCTAGACACTTCAAAGACTTAAACAAAAATTCTGTATTAACCATACCCAAAAGCCTTATACCAGTCTAATCTAAGAAAGGCAGCGTTTATATTAGTAGAATTAACCTTATACATAACATCCCTGATCAACATATTACATTGAACAATGCTTCGTCGTCGGATACAGCAAAACTGACTAGTATCAGTCACTTTGTCTAACACTTCTTTCGTACGATTAGCTAAAAGTTTAGAAATCATTTTATAATCAACACAAAGGGGAAATATTGGTCTCCAATTCTTCAGTTCTTTTTTCGTCTCCGCCTTTATGAATAAGTGTAATGACTCCTTTCATTTGCGAAACTGAAATCAACTTATTTCTCATTACATACATTACCAATGAAGAAAAATCCTCCCCAGTAACATCCCGATTCTCTAAATAAAACTCCACTGGCAGACCATCGATTCCAGGTGTACGATTCTTCTTAAAACTTTTGAAAACTTTCAAAATTTCCTCTTTTGAATAATCCTTAATAAACTCTTCCCTATCACTGTCATCAAGCTTTATTTTTAAGAAGGATAACAACTTTTCTTGTATTTCATTATTAACTGTCCTTGAACTATATAACTCAGAATAAAAGGAATTAACATAATTATTTATACTAGCCGAGGACTGAAGTTGATTCCCCTTATTATCTTTTAAACAAGTAATTACTTTCTTCGCCATAAATTCTTGTTGTTTAGCTATTACAAATTTTTTTACTTTCTCATCATTTTGAAGATGTAGCAAACGGGATCGAACCTTGATCCCTCCTCAATTTTCTTTTTCACATTACTGATTTCTAACGTGTTAGGATTTCCGGTCTGATAAGAAGCCTCATACAAATATCGTAATCTACTTTATAACAAGTTTTACATATAAAATCTCTGTTGTTTCTTAAAAGAACCTGCTTTCATATAGAACTTTTTAACTTCCTCTTTCACCAGATAATCCCATCACAGTAATATAATTAGCATAATCATCCCTTTTCCTCTGTAACTCAATCCACTTTTGTTTAAAGTTTTCTTTGATTTCGGTGTCTTTTAGAACTGAACAATTAAGCTTCCAGGAATATTTTCCTAACTGTACTACATCAGGTAATCTTATATCACACAGGAAACAAGAGTGGTCTGAAAACGACACTGGAACAGTTTTAGTTTTTGTGACACTATCTCTGTCTATCTGCAATAAATCCTGTCCAACCGACCAGCATAGTTCCCCCTAACAAAGGTGTACTCGGGTAACCTATGACGGATGTTATGGACATCCTTTGTCTTCACAGCATCAACAATATTCTTCAAACCAGAATTTTTTGGATGTGAAGATTCCTTATCATTCATGATACAATTCCAATCTCCACCCATATTCGCCTTATCACAATTATTCTGTATCAGTGATAACAAATCCTTCTCAAAAAATTCCTCTTTCTCTCTATGAAATTTATTTCCTGAATGAGCATATATGTTCACAATATCTATAACCTTGCTTTGACACTTTAACATTTTCAACTACTATATCTATCGTCTTATTAACTAGTGCTGCAGTCCCTCCCTCAATATTGATAGTTGGATTTAACATGATTTTATACAACCTCTGCAAAAAAACCCAAGATAAACTATGGACTTCACATTATGTTCTTGCAGTAACAGTATATCTATCTTATTATAGTGTAACTTAGTCGTCATTAATTTCTAGATTATTTAAGTTTTTAGATATTTAATGTTAAGTATTGAAGTGTTGTATTCTTTCTTTATTAGCTTTTTGCCTCCTCACCGGTGGTTATCTTGGTGTTTGTTATTGGCTAACGACTGTTTTATATTTTCAAGTTGTGTTGGTTACGTGGCTGCGCTCCTTCGTTATCCGAGGGATGGAGGTTTACTCTTGGAGGTGTTTGCCTCAGTGTGTTGCTGAGCCTTCAACCTCGAAGGGCGCGACTATTGATGTCGAAACTATATTGATTCCTCGCCCTATTGCAGAGCTACGTCTTGAAGCTGTATAGCTTAGTGGATATCCTTTCTCTGCAGCAAGGATATTTTATTCTTCCATTTGTGCACTGCCCTTGGTTCAGTAAAAGCCAAGGGGACCTCTTTGTCCCAAGGTAATAAGAGTTATACCGGTATTTATTTAGATCACGGCTTTGATCCTCTGCTGACGTCATTATTGGAGATTGTGAAAGCCTATTCCAACACCATAGTTAGGGATCAATTTTCCCTGCCACCTAGATTAAACCTCCAGACGTGGAGTGTGTTATTATCTTCCAAGAGGAGACCTATGAAGTTGCTAGGGATATTAGTTTGTATTTGTTAGGGTATTCTTACTTTTCGCTTGCCTCCTCCTTTCTGGACCTTCTCCCCTTTTAGTATGCATGTGTTGATGACCTGTCTTTAATCGTGTAATTGTTTTCTTTTGCAGGAAGTTTAAGAGTGAGTGTTTCTCATTAATTACTGTATTGTTGAGGTTCAGGTGTTATTTCTGTCTGAAACTTGTGTGTTAAAATTAAGTATTTTTTTGTGGTATTTTCTTTGTCCCCTTGAATTGACTTTGTACTCTTATTGAAGTTGGCACCTTTTGTGGACTTAGCATGGTATTTTGGTGAATACTATTTGATAAGTTTAGTGTTTTGTGTGGTGGTCAATGAATGAGTGTAGTTTAGCCTGCTTGTTAAAACTATACAACCATTAATATTAAGTACTGCAATACGCAAGAAGATAAATTGTTTGTATAAATGATCACAAACATTATTACAAATCAACCAAGTTATCTGTAAACATAGGGGATTCTTCGCCACGAATTTCAGTTCGTGTATATTCTAGATACTTATCTTTTTTATCCACGAAACTTGTATCATCAGTCCATTTAACATTGCCCTTAGAATGTACTTTCCTCATTTCCCGTTACCCTCAATTGAAGAAACAATATCATACTCGTCGTTTCCATCCGTACCATCAACCACTAATGCCATTTTGATCCATTGTGTTGAACCTTCAATATAAGAGGAATTGTCATCATCACCTTTCAGAACATCAGGTATATTTTTCTCACTAGAGTAAAAAAAAAAAAAAACTGGAATAGCTTTTTATGTACCGCATCATCCGATTTATAATCCATATGTACATCAGCCACGGTTTTGTTTATCAGTAATACATTTGGACTAATATTGCCGTCAATATTTTTCCTTTCTAAATCATAAAAGGACATATTAGGGGGATTTTGACACAGAGAGGTTGTTACTCCCATATTCAAGTTAGTAATCAATTCCATTGCATCCTGCTCCCTATACGTAACAGTATCCTCAATAACGTTTCCATTTTCATTTTCCTTTTGGCTTAATATCTCGACATTTCCACTAGAAGAGTCCTCCTGCCGATCTTCCTCCTGACGAACTTTCTCCGTTCGATCCTCCTGCCCTTGTCTTCTCACTTCTTTATTCTCCACCTGTTCCTCTACAGAGACTTGCGTTTGAACCTTATTCCCCTGTACTTCTTCCTGAACTTTATAATTTACCTGGTCATTCCGAGAATTATCCTTCGGATTTCTTGGAAACTCCTTTTAATTTTCAGTCACAATTTCTTCTGCAGTGCAATTAACAGCAAATAGCCTTCTTTCCCACATTTGATACATGTGCGTGCTTGTCCGCGATAATAGAACCACAACAAAAATCTACCAAGTCTCAACGTCGAAGGAATAGGTTTCTTTAGAACCATCTACTCGGTTTTGTTATCATTATTCTTCCCAGCTAAGGTGCCAGACGTATAAGCCTGGTTTTTAATACTAAATACCTTACCATATGACGAGAGCATCTTACTTAAGTCTTCATTGGTTAGCTCAAATGGTGCATTTTAAATAGTGACAATGATTTTACTTGTTGATAGGTTAACAATTTGAATACTAACCTCTTTATTATCTAAAACCAGAATACGTCCTTTATGATCTCTCATGTTTCTCTCAAATTCTTAAGCTGCCTGGTCTTCGAATTTCACTATTATCTTACCGAATCTTAATTGTTGAACTCCATATTATATGTTCATAGAATTGGCATATTATATGTTCATAAAATTGGCTTTAATCTTTCCTAATATACGGAATACATCGTCCGTGTCAGCACGTTCATTTTCCAGATATTTAATTCCAAAGGAGTTTTTCCTTTTGAAAAACTCCATCATTATGGCTAAGGCCATGGTGCATTGTGTATGGTTGGCAAGACTGCGTTGCCATGGCAACCACAAGGAAATCGGGACGAGGAAGAACTTCTTTACACTGTTAATTCATTGTCACTGTAGTCATCAAAGCAATATCTGCTATACGTTGCACCAATATGTTCACTCACATGAGCTGAAACCTCCTTGGAATACCCAAAAACACACCAAATTATGACAGTCAAACTCACCGAACCTTCTGTCAAAGATCAGTATTACCAACCAACAAGACTTTTTCTAAATTGCAAAATTATTTTGCTACTTCGTCACAGTTGATACTTTTTGTGAAAGAACAACCCAGACCATTTGTCAACTTCATTTAAAGGTCGATCTGACAAATTAATCACAAAATCGCTATTGGTGTTATGAGTCCACACGCAGTCTCTAATAAGACGTTTTAATTTTCAATTCAATTTTCTATCCAAATTACGCACCCATCTTAGTTTCCTATAACAATAATCCAAGAGAAGTCTTCCATTCAAATGGTATTGCTTCATGAAATGCTCGACGATTACACTTAAGAATTTTGACATTTTCAACCACTTCTATCTTGCTAATGCAAATATACTTCTCGAGGATCAGACGAAAGTGCTTGTCAGCTAATAAACAAAATCACGTGCTTGCTTTTGTGATTTCATAGTATTATGGCAGCCATGCGTGAACTCTACCACTTTGCTGCCTGTTATCCTGCCCTTCCCCCTTTGCGACGGCTTTTTGTTCTTTGTTGATTAAGGCCCATAAGCAGAAACTTCGTCTACGATTCTTCCTGCCTCCCGGAACATGACGATGCCACGCAGTTTAGTCTCTTGCAGGTTGCTGCAACTCTTGGACCGATCTTTTGATAAGGGGTTCTTGTGACCGTTTCTCCAGGACCAAGGTTTGAAGGTCGATTTTATTTAATTTGAGGGTGCTGATTAAAATGATCTGGGGTGCACCTTGTGAGAAAATGTGGGCTAACTCAGCCAGACGCGAAAATTCAAAATGGCTGCCATGCGGCTACCGGTTTATAAAAAAATTGTATATCTTCCTTCTACATGCCTGATTTTTATGATTTTTGGATATAAATGTAATGTTTTTAAGACCAAAAATTTCATTTATTTGCATAATATTTTTTTAAATGAATGAATTGGAACCAAAAAATGCTTTATGAATAGTTTTTGCAACAAAGATACGAGACGGCCGCCTGCTGACTGCAAAGAAGACCAGGAAAAGACAACCTTAATGGTTAGGATGCATAGGTTTTAAGTAAACTGAAGTGTCACTAAGTTCTAATACACTTTTAATTTATTACAAATCCTTGAATGCGTCATACCCATGTCATCCATGGGAAAGGTAAAAAAAGGATAATTGAGGATTGTGAAGAAAGCCACAAGTGCATTCTCTGTGGTGATCATTGCTATGAAAACAGATCCCTGAATCATGGGACAAACTGAAGACTTTAGCACAGCAATGGCATCATCTATGTAGGTTTGAAACAGCATACAGGTTTCAGGTTACTGTGCAGCAAGATGTGTAAAAGAGCAAATCATACCATTTCCTAAGCCTCCACACAAATCTGTAGTCCACGAAGTGATGTGCAGGATGGTTGCTGCAGCTAAAAAAATAATGCCCTTTCTTGTGTTAGTTGGTGATTAACCAGTTTATTCACTTATGATGGTCATTCATGCCTGACATTTATAAACTGTTTGATGGTTCTGGCTTGTCTGACTTGCTTGTTGCTGCACAAAATCGATGTCTGGCATGCCATATTGATGTTTGCCTCTAGACCTGTGGATTGAAATAACGATGAACAAAGGTTCCAAGATGAAGACAGGCTGGCTGAAAATTCTGAGGAATGAGATGCTTTTAACTACTACGAGGAACATGAACTCAGTCAACATAGTAAGGGCAGCTTTTCATACACTGGCACAAATTAAGCCCTCTTCTCAGAATTATATTGAAAATACTGCCAGTCATCTGAAGATGGATGAAGAGGTTGTCCAAGACCTAGACAGTTGGATCATTGAATCTGACTTTAATCCATTCGACTTGGATAAACCACAACTGAGAACTCTGGTATCTGGTGTTGTCACCTCAGGTGACTTTGTACGAATAAACTACCAAGTTTACATTCATTGAAACTATGACAAGGTGGATGCACCCCCAGATCCTACCAACCATGAATGGACGCTGTGTGACAGTAAGATATACCCAGGATGCACTCCTCAAGAAGTTTACATGACTTGGTTGAGCACAAACAGACATTGTTGCACGATGATGATGAGGGTGAAAGTAATGAAGAAGTTTGTGATTACGTAGTAAGCGACTCAGATAGTGACTGAAGGATTACATGTATGTGTAGCAATAGAGATAAATCAGGCCATCGTCATTTCAGTTAATTTACAACTGTAAAATCACTGCCATAGTCAAAATATGAGATGTTAATATTATTTTATTAAGACTGTCTTAGAAACATTATTTTTTTTATCATATTACTGTACTAGCTAAAGGGCAGATTCACTGCCAATAATATTATGAGAAGAAAATCGATTTTTTACTATTTTCCAAACGTTACTCGACGACAATCTTGGATATGGCCCCACAAAAGTATTTTTTTTCCTATTTTGTGATCAAACCTCTCAAAATAACAAACTGAAATAGTAATACATGAAACCTTTGACCTTCAAAACATTTGTTTAGATTCAAATATCATAAAAATCCGATATGTAGAAGCAAAGATATGCAATTTTTTTTTTATGTACTGTGGTAGCCGTGTGGCGGCCTTTTTGAATCTTGGCGTCTGTCCGAGTTAGCCCACATTTTTACGAGGTGCACCCCAGCTCATTTTAATCAGCACCCTCGAATTGACCAAAACCAACCTTCAAACCTTGGTCCCTGAAAAAAGGCCACAGGACCCCCTCTGTGGGAACTCTTCTAAAGTATATACTATATAAGCAATGTCTAAGATGAAATTAAAATCTTGCCGTCACTTTTAGGGTTGACTCAAGACATCGTCTTCTAACGGAGCCATAATGACACTTGTACCCAGGAAGGACGCGCGTTTGACATTATTCTGCCCTAAGCCTTGATTTTAGTTATTGCATGAGAATTAAAAGCTGGGACTTTTCCTAACGCGAAGCAACTAGATTTTCTCATATATGATTTTTTTTTTTTTTTTTTTTTCCGGAAGGCGGGGTAGCGTGACCGTGGGGTGTTGCGTGGGCCGGGGGCGGGTGGATAGTGACTATCAGACTGCAATATATTTTCAGTAATTTGAACATCATATTACACTGAGACGTTCAGCATATTTGATTGCTACAATTCCTTGCTGGAGCAAATTACAAACATAACGTTTTCCAGACAGATTAAATATATTTTTAATAATACATGAACTTATATGGAAATATCATAGATAAACGATCACAAATACTCCTCTTACATACTAAACAATTTCCTATTAATCATTTCGAACTTCTTATTATTTCTATCAGTATTAGCACTTTTTTGGCTAAAAATAATGTTATAGATATTGCTATTTAGATTGTTTTCATAGCATTAAAAGTCCTAATTAGGGATAAGTAAAAAGCTTGAGGAATTTAAATTTATTTTTTTTATGGGGAGCTTAACCCTTGCTCATAAAATAGTCGCCCCCGTGCAAACATAGGGCATACGGCTGCCCATAAAGCATAATACTGTCATTGTATTCTCCCATATCCTGCCTTTCTGCCGTCGGAATGCTTTTCGCTCTAGGTAACCGAGAAAAGGAGGACCCTAGGGCGATGTGGCCTTACATTTCTGTTCTGTTTTGCTGCCCCCCGCCCCCCCTAACTCTCGTGATACACCACGTATACTTCTCTCTCTCTCCAGTCATCTCTGTAATCCTCCTTTTTCCCTAGTCGACCCACTTCCAAGCCACTGCTACCCATCGTTTGCATGTGTAGATAATTTTAAGATTAGGAAAGCGATACCAGAGTGTCTTTTCAATAGATGTGACGGAACGTGCTCGCTCGAGTGGTTAGAGCAATCGTTAAGCATTTGGGCGTGATATAGCAATGAGTTAGGATAGGTCGATGATATATCATCAGGGACTTCATGCTTACTATTCCTTTAGTTAATTCGCCGCATCTTTCTTTTAGAGGGATGCCTTTTTCGTGTGACGTAGGACAAATCACAGCTTGTACTCTCATTCATCACCTGGATTCATCCTTGAGCGACAGTAATTAAATGATGAACTGTTGTTATGTTTTATCAGGTAAATGTCGTTAATCATTAACTGAGTATAATCACGCCTTACAGTAACTTGACGAACGGAAAAATCAAGGTTAGTATTCCCAGTCTTTCCATTCTTCTCTCTCTTTTTTTTTATGTCAGCCATTTTGTACCACTCCGTTGCATGGCCACGCTTTCTTACCTGCGATTTACTGTCGGAAGTTTTAAAAGCCGATTCAAAGGGTGTATTTCACTTAAAAAGTTTAAATCTTTTCCAGGGGACTTCCAGAGAATCGGTTTTGTCTGGCAAAGTTTCAAGTGGGATTGAATTGTCATTC
>NC_087216.1:51853350-51855850 GCF_015104395.2 Macrobrachium nipponense | reverse complement strand
TTTTCTTCCCTTATTATTTGAAGAAGGAGTAAAATTTCTACTCCGCACAGAGAGCTGCATATTGGCCGTGAAACTTTTATACCTGAACTGGATTACATCAGACACCGAGAGTGTTTATTTTCGAAACCTAATATCCTTGGAAGTTTTCCAATATCAGGCTCCAAGAACGCTTCAGAAAATGAATTCAGCGCTCAAATTATTTTTTTACTCTCTTCCCCATCCCACCTCTCTCTCGTCTCCTCTCTTTCTCTCTCTCTCTCCCTCTCTCTCCCCATCTCTCTCTCTCTCTTAAATATATTGCACAAAGGAAGTCAAGAGTGACAATATTTGTTTTCAGAATTATAACGTTCTGTTATCATTATTCAATCACGCTGCCATTGCCTTTTCAGGACAGTACTCTCTCCTCTACACGAAAAGCCTTTTATTTTCATTTTTTTAAAAATCCTGTACCACTATCTTTTTTAAATATTACTACTTTTGATGTGACTGTGGCTTAAAAAAATGTATATTGCAGAACAAATAACATGCATCATATTTAAAGACTGACACATTATCCAATCACCCATTAGGATTCAATGTGCTTGAGGGAATTAGAAATAAAAACATTATTTAATAATTTCAAAGAGAACGAGATCCATTAAACGATTCACGCCTTTCTATAATGTCCATATGTTTCAATTTCCTTTTAGCGTAATCAGTAAATGTTAGTACATCAATGATTATTTCCGAAATAAATTCATATTTCTAATCCTATCATTATGAAATGCCATTTTATATAGTTTAACTTTTTCTTTTAATTTTATACTTGTTTTGAAGGCTACTGTTCTCTAAAGCAGAATATTTTTCTTTTCATTACAATGGCAAACTGCATCCTCTTTATTTTAATAAATCTAGACTAGAGGAAGACATGCTCTATTCTGATACTGAGAGCAAATCCGTTATAACTTTTTTCCTTACCCGAAAGGTATTGCAGGTCGGCTGGTTTACATTCCCCTAAGGAAATACCCCTAGCTATAATAAATAACATAAAGCTACTATAAATATTATATATATAAATATACATACAATACATATATATATATTATATATATGTATATATATATATATATGATATATATATAATATATATAACCTTTGCAACTTTATGTCATCTGCGCCCCTATGATGCCTGAATATACAAGAGAAAGAGCTTGGTACTTCTTTCTGCCTGTCATTTTTCTGTGCTATTCGTTGTTATATGCTTAAGTCACGTGCATCTACTGCGATATTTTATATATATATATATATATTATATAATATATATATATATATATATATATATATATATATATAATATATAATATAATATATATATAAGATTTCAGGAGGTTCCATGATTACACTCTCAGTAACAGGCCATGATTTATTAAAAAAAAAAAAAAAAAAACATTTCGCACACACACGGTGCATCATCAGTCTGTGAAGAAATAAAAACAAACTTACATTATATTAATACATAAAAGGAATTCATCAAAAATTAAAATTGACATTAAAAAAACTGTAGAAAAGCGTTATTAAAAAGACAGTAAAAAACAAGAGAGAGACTACTAAAACACCAACCATCTCAGGTAAGGAAAGAAGAGGGAAAGACAAACACCGAGGTCCCAGTCAAGATGAAATCTATGCCAGATATAAAGTTGAAGACGAGGTGTTATTGTTGAGTGAAGGAACCAGCCTTTTATGAGTAACGACTCTAAGGTTGTTAAGTGATCTGGGTCCTTCGTATAGCCAATTATGGAGAAGTGCTGCTTCAAGATCTCTATTTTACAAAGTGCAGCATGATTTCTAATATTGGAAAATTCAGGTTGCTTAATTCTTTGACCAGTACGAAAGCTGAAACTCTTATGGCTGCAATATCTCACTTGCAGTAACCTTCGAGTCGATCCAATGTAAGAGCCCGGACATCCAGGGCATGTGAACTTATAAACAACATTCGATCTCATGAGGGACTGCAAGCGATCTTTGAAATTAGAAAATGAATCTATTTTACAAGGATTATTCGAAATAAGTTTAAGTTGAAGACATGGAATTTCCTGTTCAATTATTTTAGTAAGTCTAAGTGAGAACTTGGTATCAGGCACATACGGGACAGAAGCAAAACACAGTTTCTTTGGAACATCAAAATTGGCTATAGGTGGTTGGAAAAATTTGGTTAATAATTTATTAATGATTCTATGGACTATATCTCTAGATATGAATTTTTTGAAAGAAGATTAATAAAAATTCCATTTCCTTATGAAATATTGGCCAACTGGAAGAGTATTTTAGTGTTCTATGGACTAAAGTGGAAAATACTGTTTAGTTTGAAGGTTTTTTGGCATGAGCTTATAGGTAATTGTTGGCTTAATCCCGTATATGTCCTTTTTCTATAGACAGCTGTGGTAAATTCAAAGTTAGTTCTTGTGACATTAATATCTAAAGATGGTAAACTTGCCCTCGTTTCTCCATTTCGTTCCGTTGT
>NC_087216.1:51835850-51848350 GCF_015104395.2 Macrobrachium nipponense | reverse complement strand
AAATTCCCAAATTAGGGAAATTTACCATTATTTGAAAACAAAACAAAGTTTAATTAATTCTTGAATTAATTATCAAACAAAATTAAATCAAAATTGATTTATCAACAAAATTAATTAATCAAGAAATTAAATCATTCAATCGAAATTCAAACTGTGAAGCAGTAATCAAAATTTGAAAAGAAATCTGAGTAAATGCAAATTGATTCAATAGTGTTAAAATAAATCAAATATGCAACACCTAAGTTAATCAAACAAAATGTGAATGCAAAAATATGCAAACACACCATGTGGAAAAGTACTAAAAATGTAAAAACACCAAGAATATTAATTAGACAGAATATAAAATAAACATTTCAAAAGCATTTAGTATACGTAGAAAACAAAAATTTGCAATGTGTAAGAAATAAAAAAAATTTACCTAACCACTGTAAGCGCACTTAAATTTTGTAATTACACATTACCTGGTACCAGTTTTTCCTTTTTACTGCAGCTTCCAAATTGACTACACTCTCTCACAGGCGCCGTTGCAAAAACATGTTTACACTGTCTGTTCAGATTCCATCAATAACAACTATGCTATTAAGGACTAAATAAATCTGAAAGTTACAAGTGGCCACGTAAGTACAAAATCTTTACGTTAATGTAAAAATTTCCCTCAGTTAGGATGAGAGAGAGAGAGTAAAAACTGAAACTGTTTGCAACGGTTCCATGAATGCCAACCAACCCAAGTCGTCTCTAATATCAGAATGACCATCCCTTCTATGGGAGCTAACTGGCCTGCGAAACTGGACCACAAAATGGCTGAATGACTTCTAAATGACTTGGGACCAGGTTTTCTGCAATACTCTTAATAAATTCACATTTCAAACTAGAAGTAAAAAACAATAATATGATTATTAATAACTATTAACAGTAAATTATTTCAGACCATCAAAATCCCTTAACGTGAAAGAAATTATTTTAAAAGATTATCGTAATCAGTGTCGTCACTTCCGAGACAATGACGTCACACAACTGTGTTGTGTTTGATACATTCATCTCATCTCCCAATTAAATTACTTACAAATCAAAAAATTCTGTTTGACAAATCGAGAGAGATAAGAGTTAATTTATCAGTATTATCAAACAGTTTCATAATAAAAGAATCCCTAAGTTAAACGTTTCCCATCAAAGGCTCCTAGAAGCTTCTTACATGACGCGATCATTACACAATCTTGGGCAATCATCACGCGGTTACAAGTAAGACAACGATGAACAATACTGGTTCAACATAAAGGTGTCAGATTTGTTAACAGATACATCGCTTCCGCGGATAAAGATCTCTCTTTTCACTCTACATTCTTTCTTAACTTTATATTATGCTTTTTTGAATATATATATATATATATATATATATATATATATATATATATATATATATATATATATATATATATTATATATATATATATATATATATTATATATATATATATCAGAATGACCATCCCTTCTATGGGGCTATAATATATTATATATATATATATATATATAATATATAGACATATATATATTATATATATATATTATATTATATATATATTATTAATATTTTATTATAATTATATATATAATATATATATATTTATATATATATATTATTATTATGTATAATATATATATATATATATATATATATATATATATATATATATATGTATAATATATATAGATATATATATATATTAATATATATATATGTATATTATAATATATCTATATATTATATATATATATATGATATATATTATATATCTATATATATATATATATAATATATACATACATATGTTATGCTTGTATGTATTTATATTAGCTTAGTATTTTCTAGGGGTAATGTAAACCAGCGGACCTGCAATACCTTTGGGGTAAGGAAAAAGTTATAACGGATTTACTCTCAGTATCAGAATAGAGCATATCTTCCTCTAGTCTAGACGTTATTAGAATAAAGAGGATGTAGTTTGCCATTGTTAATGAAAAGAAAAATATTCTGCTTTAGTGAACAGTAGCCTTCAAAACCAGTATAAAATTAAAAGAAAAAGTTTAATCTATATAAAATGGCATTTCATAATGATAGGATTAGAAATATGAATTTATTTCGGAAACATTCATTGATGTACTAAAATTTACTGATTACGCTAAAAGGAAATTGAAACATATGGACAGTATAGATAAGGCGTGAATCGTTTAATGGATCTCGTTCTCTTTGAAAATGAGTAAATAATGTTTTTCTTTCTAATTCCCTCAAGCACATTGAATCCTAATGGGTGATTGGATGAAGTCTCAGTCTTTAAATATGGTGCATGTTACTTGTACTGCAATATACATTTTTTTTAAGCCACAGTCTCATCAAAAGTAGTAATATTTTAAAAAGATAGTGGTATAAGATTTTTAAAAAATGAAAATAAAAAGCTTTTTGTGAAGAGGAGAGAGTACTGTCCTGAAAAGGCAATGAAAGCGTGATTGAATAATGATAACAGAACGTTATAATTCTGAAAACAAATATTGTCACTCTTGATTCCTTCGTGCAATATACTTAAGAGCGAGAGAGAGAGAGAGAGAGAGAGAGAGAGAGAGAGAGAGAGAGAGAGAGAGAGAGAGAGGTGGGTGGGGTGGGGGAGAGAGTAAAAAATAATTTGAGCGCTGAATTCATTTTCTGAAGCGTTCTTGGAGGCCTGATATTGGAAAACTTCCAAGGATATTAGGTTTCGAAAATAAACACTCCCGGTGTCTGATGTAATCCAATTCAGGTATAAAAGTTTCACGGCCAATATGCAGCTCTGTGTGCGGAGTAGAATTTTTACTCCTTCTTCAAATAATAAGGGAAGAAAATTCAGTTTCTATAAAATCTATAAAAAGTCGTGAAGGAGAAGGGTAATCCTAGGCCATCCAAATATTGTAACCGAATTGTTCGTAACTGTTTGTTAGTGTATATATTTTGTTGACAGTCTTATTTCTGGGGGGAGCCTTCGATTTTAGTGATGTTTTCTTTTTTATTCTTTTCTCATTTGATAACATTTGAGTGCCATGAGAGAAAATGAAACATACTAAGATGCCATTCAGGAACCGTGTTGTAGATCTCCAAACCATAAGACAGGAATAACGATTTGCCAGTTCGCTATTGGAAAATAGACCACAGCATAAACTTTTATGAGAATAATTTATTCGTAAGCAATTGATTAATTCAATTCTCGCAGTGGTAGGGACCAAATCTCTTAGTAGGTTTGACCGTTTCGATAACAGGTATGTCCTACTGAGCGCAATATTATTCACAGTTACAAGAGAAGCCGAAAAGGGCAGTGGTTCTGTGATACTCCAGCATCATTTACTGGCGATGCCAGTCCCAAACCACGGAGGAAATATTAATTGATGCATCATAAATGTGACGAGAGAGAGAGGACTGTACGATTTCAAGTGTTTTTTATTGCTGCGTTTTCCAGGATGCCTCATATATTATAGTATATATATATATATATATATATATATATATATATATATATATATATATATATATATATATATATATATATATATATATGTGTGTATATATATATATATATATATATATATATATATATATATATATATATATATATATATATTATATATATGTGTGTGTGTGGTATGTATATATATATATATATATATATATATATATATATATATATATATATATGTATATATATATATATATATATATATATTATAATATATAACGGATAACTTGATCACGAAGTATATAAAACGTGATGCTATGTATAAATTAAGGTTTTTTGTCATTTTTCCCTTCGTGGCAAAAACCCTTTATATATATATATATATATATATATATATATATATATATAGATATATATATATATATTATATATATATATATATATATATATATGTATGAGTTAAAAATTATAATGTCAGAGGTCAAGGTAAAAAGAGTATGGAATGAATAATGGTAAATGCTTTATTAATTCTACTGAAGATTTTCTGTCGATGTCATAAGGCATAATTACCCGTTACTGAATTATTACATCAAATTAAATCAATTATTTTCTCATATATTGTCCATCCTTGAACCTTCCTTTTGTTATCTCTTAAACATTTTACTTTATTTCCTTTTAGCATATTTCCCCGGCTACAAAATTGTCAATATCTTCAATGCTATTTTCAGCTGTCTTACCCATCGAATGAGAAAGACTTCTTGAAACCCTGCACTGACATCATTCTTCCGATCTTGACAGGAAGAAACGTTGCTCTGAAAAATGCTTTTATGCAGTTAGGTTATCCGAGATTTGGTTCTGTCAGTCGGAAATACCGGTTTTCGTCTTTTAAATCGATTCGCTTTTAAAGCCTAAATATTGAACTTAGTGTTTATCATCATTCATCCACTATCAAAGGAAGAAAAGTTATAGCTAAGCAGCTGTATATTCATGATGGTTAGAACTTTCGCAGACGCAGGCCTCATGTCCTATATTCACACAATATAACCTACTTTATTGTGTACATTTATCTTGCGTAATTGCAGTACATAATATTTAATATTTAACAATAACTGATCGCAAAACTAAAGCCATTGTGAACTCAAGATTATAGTGCAGTCTTGAAAAAAATACACATTTTTCAGCATAAGCAAATTTTAGATTAATGTGTTCTAAAATAAGCTAAAAACTTGTACACCATACTGCATTGGATTTGTAACTCAGCGGACACTAAGAATAATTGTATGGGATTGCTCATCAGCAATAAACAAATCAGGCATAGAATGTCAACATTTATAAAGTTTTTTCTTTATTCCGTCCAATAAATTTAGACGAATTTGTAGTTATAGTTAAATCTTATATATCAATATACCAAATAAATAAGGTTTCCAAATGTCCATTGTCCTAATTCCTGAATTTATCATGAGCATCTAATGGCGATGTCCACAGGTCATTTCCCCAAACTAATAAAAGGTTTACTTTACCTTGAATTTAATTTACATGTCTAACTATCAAATGAAAAAAATAAGCACCATAAATAAAATCAGTTCAAGCGTATTATGTAGTATTTAGTGCTTTACTGATAATTACATTGGTTTTGAGAAATAGGAGTCAAATACGAAAATAACAATTCCTAATATTGATGGTTACTTGACACAATATTGAAAATAAAACAACGTCACACGGAAATACCAAGGAAATTCATTTCTCCAGAACAAATCGAGAAAAGTTCATCTAAATTCAAATGATTCTGGATTGAAATATGCGCCAAATATTAATATATTTTAAATTAAATCGCCCCCAAAATAATATTATTTTAAAGCAAGATCCATGTAATAACTGGCGCATACTTGTTCGTTGCATATAAATTGATTTCAGCGTCGAACTCGAAATTACAGCAGAAAGCAATATAAATTCATGAACGAGTTTTCAAACCGAAAGGACGAAATTGTGGTGTGATGTATAAAGATGGCGTTTTTCACGAGAATCTCCATTTGGAAATTATTCATTTTCAGATTTCCACGCAAACTCATAAGCCCCACTTCTGGGTTTTAAAAAATTTTCTTGGTGGTGAAAGAAGATTGCGAGATTGAAAAAGGACTTTAACTGGAAAGCATTTCGGAGGATAGAGAGAGAGACCCTTTCTTTAGCAGTACCGATTTTAATACGTTCACCTGTTATTAAGATTTACAAGACGACAGATTAATTCAGTTGAAATGTTTCATACAAATGAGTAAATACAATTATTTATTGTTGGTGAACTGCTTTCTAAGAAATCCGTCTGAAAAGTTTAGAATTAATCAGAATCACTGATATTTCTTCATGTAAAATTGTATTTTTCTACAGTAAAGGGAAATACTATTGAATAATCAGCAAAAAATTGTGAGATAAAATTGGTAAAAAAAGGACATTAAAAAGAACACAAGAAAGGTACAATTTCCTACATAGGACCATAATGTTCAAGACCACACAACAACAAATAATGGGATTCGTTATAAATTACGATCAGTAAATCAGTAAAAAATAAAATAAATAAATAAATAAATAAATAAATAAATAAATAAATAAATAAATAAATAAATAAATAAATAGATTAAATAAAAAAAATAAATAAAATTGACTGTATAGGATGTTGATAAAAACAATTACCAAAGATTAATAAAACAAATACAAAAATAAACCCTAAAATCAATAAAATAATACATAAAATACATTTTTTGGAAAATCTTTCTAACCTAATTTTCTTCTTGTTTTCGAAATTCCTTAACCAACGTTTCAATATCATTTAAATGCTAGAAACCTTCATGGTTGCCTTACGATGACTAGGAGAATTTATTTGCTAAAATTTAGGTTCAATGTTATTTTAAACAACTGGTTATCAAACTTGAAAATATGATGTGGACTTTTACTCACACTCCAGAACCCCTTTAAAAAATCATTCAAAGATGTTGGATAGGATAACACGGTAATTAACTTGGGCCTCCCGACTTTGCCTTTCTTTCAGACGAGTAAGTCTTCTACGGATACTACCTGGTAATTTGTAAGATCTACTTCTTGCTTGGCATTATTCCCTCAACTAGAGAGAGTGCTTGAACTTTTATGCGGGCATTCCTTTAGAATTAATTTGTAGGGGCAAATGTTGGATATCCTAGCATTTTGATATCTGAAGTTTTTCCTTTATTCTTATTCAAACTTTTCTATTTCTTAAAATCGAATTTTTTCCTGAAATCTTTGAACCCTCAGCGTACTGGTTTGGTGTGTAAAGTAGCAATATATATATATATATATATATATATATATATATATATATATATATATATATATATATATATATATATATATATATATATATATATATATATATATATATGTTTGTGTGATGGCAATTGCTTCATAGCAAAGAAAGATAAAGGAAAGAGAACGCATTTTCGAGAAGTTCGGCAGCAAGGAGGCTTTCGCGCCACTGTTGGAGGCGTCTATGCTCGCGGCCTTTCTAGAATCGGCAGAAGTGTTGTGGATCTCATCGTTACGTGAGAAAACACCGCGATTTTCTGATGCAATACCTCGTCTAGATTCATCTAAGGAAGTAATTCTAGAAATCCCTGGAGTCGGTGTGAAGTTCGCCGTAGGCTCCAGCCCCCAGAGTGCTGTATAAATACGACGAAACGAACTTTGGAGAGCAGTGATCGTAGAAGAGAGAGAGAGATCGTAAAAAGAGAGATCACCAGTTTAGTCACAGAGAGCCATAGATCAGTTTATTAGTGAGAGATCAGCAGAGCAGCCAGAGATCTTCCGTGAGATACGCGAAAAAGGAACCGACGAAGTATCAATCAAAAAGAGAGTTGTTCGAGAGTTGGTTGGCTATTGGTCTAGTCGTCTTCAGGTGTGGTCTACCGTGTTATCTCGACGTCGAGCAGACTTCAGAGAAGAAAAGGTCCTGTCACAGGTGTTGGGGAATTCCTGCCTTACAAGAAGAATAGTTTCTGCAATACGGAGTCAAGAGGACGTCCGCAATCGCCGATCTACTTGTATAAAGCCACCTCTTCGAAGTGCCAAACTGTTTAGCAAGTATTCTTATTACTCACTGTTTCCCCCAGTTCATGCAGGCGTAAGATTCTGTCTTTTTATGTAAATAGGAGGTACCATTCTGCATTTACCTTGTTAGTAAGCTTGTAAATAAACCTTTGTTGTGTTAGTGTTTCTTTTATATTCATATCCCCAGTTTCAACTGTATGTGTTGATATTTTTTTTTTTATTCATATCGAACCTGAAGCGGACCTCCCTCAGAGGCCGTAACATTGTCTCTGAGATATTTAAGAGTCCGTACAATATATATTATTATCAACAAAAAAATTCCCCTTCGGTACATATATGAAAATATATCAATTCCGAGGTAGAGCGAATTAGATATTAAAGGACATTTGTAGCTCGAATGATCTATATGAATCACGGTGATGTGATAATTATTCATATATATATATATATATATATATATATATATATATATATATATATATATATATATATATATATATATATATATATATATATATATATATATATATATATGCAACCTGCTCGGTGGAAATCTACGCCGATGACCCTTACAATCTGCCTCTAAAGGGACCTGCTGACTTAAGCCTACCTGCGGTGTACCACACGGCAGAAAATGCCTTCCAAACAGCAAAATCTCTCAGAACCAATTGAAAAAAACTCGGAAAAAATCGAGGAGACAAATGATAAATTCTCAAGAATCTGGGACGTGATCAAAGGACTACAGGAATCCCTAGACAGTCTTAAAACTGTTGAAACAAATAATCTCGCACGGATCTGGGATGCGATCAAAGGAGTGCAGGAATTGATAGACAATCTCACAGATAGCCACCAGACTCCTATGAATGCGGCATCCAGTATTTCCTCGCCTCCCAGCAAACGGGAGTGCCCCCATCACCAATAGATCGTTCTGAGGGGACTGTTGGTCTTCCAACTTCTTCTCCCTCCCCAGTGCCTCCGGTGGAAGATAGATCTCCGGTGATGATTACCAGCCCTCATGATTCTCCTCACCCTATCTCTCCCCCCCAAACCCCCTATAGTAGATGCAGATGAGGGCGATCATGAGGGGTCTGGCGGCTGGCAGATACAAACAAGCAGAAAGAGGAGAAGAACCAGTCGTTTGGCAGCTGGATCGGAGCCCAACAGTCGTGTTTCACCTCCCTGACACCTGATAAGAGATTTCACGTATTTAGCCCTCTGGACCTGACTACTGTAACCACCTAAGGTCTCTAGTTGAAATTTAAGTTATATAATATGTGCACTAACTGTTATTACTCTCAATGCATATTTTTTTTTATCACCAAAATTATTATTACTGTTATTACCAGTATTATGATTACTAGCTTGTATGCTACCTCAGCTATTTTGTGGATAAGTGCCGATCATTCATTTTCTTTTTCTTTTTAATCATGTCTCATGTATCTAGATTGTGTATGTTACTGTCTGTATTTTTTATATTCAATGTATATGGCCCTGAGCTGAAATAAAGTATATTATTATTATTATTATTATTATCATTATTATTATTATTATTATTATTTTATTATTATAATTCACAATCTGCGCTTATCGGTGACGCTAGACGCCATAGTGGAGAGATTAAAGTTTCTCACTGGCTCTGACCCACTCATCTCTCATGAACTCCCATGCAAAAGTAAACATAATGTGGCTTACAGGATTACCTGCCAAGATATATCCTAATCCGGGACCAACCACCCCCAGGGGAACTTACTGACACCCCAACCAGGGTCATTTCCCCCGCAAGTGCCAGCCAACCGCCCACGGCGTGTGACTGCCCACTCCACATGGCTAACCCCCCATCCACCCAAATGACACAGCGCATTCATCTCCCATCTTCGTGAGTAGCCATGGATACATTAAACATAATCTCTTGGAATATTTTTGGCCTCAAGCGGAACATTCCTCTCCTAAACATGTTCTGCAAAAACCTCAAAGGCATCATTGCATTGCAAGAAACGCTCCTCTGGCCACATGAACTTGTCATCTGTGATTCAATACATGAAGACTTCAGAACCTTCTCGACTTCATCCATGCAAGTTACAGATCAAATCATAGCTGGTCGCCCGAAAGGGGGCCTTCTTTCCTGTGGCACAAATCGTTAGACAATATGATAAAGGTGATGACCTACAGGAGTGACAGATTGCTAGGGCTTCAAAGTGAACAGTGCGGAACTCTAAAATCCTAATAATTAATGTTTATATGCCATGGGAAAGTAACAATAATTTTGATCATTACTGCATGATTCTAGTGGAGTTACACAGTATTATTCACGATTCTCCTGCTGATGATATTTGTATAATTGGGGACCTTAATTCTCACCCAAAAAAAAAGCAATTTTATGATGAACTTACTCGGTTCTGTCAAAATCATGCTCTCCAAATTAGCGATGTAATGCTCCTCCCTCCCTCCTCCTAATCATATGTACATAATAGAGCAGACGCATTTGCAACCTCATGGCTGGACCACTGCATCACATCTCCACAACTTCATGATTCTATTATGACCTACAATATTCGCTACGATCTTGCAACGGGTTACGATCACATCCCATTACAGGTGTCATTCAGTACCCCATCCCTCCCTACGGTGAACCACTAACCGATCGCCCACCAACTGTAAACTAGGATTTTAAAAACCAACAGCAACCAGGTTACGGTCAACAGTTCAACCGGCAGACGCCTTATTTTGTGCTAACACAAATTGTAAAAAATGACCACCACAGGAGGGATCTGAATGAATTCTATTCGAACATAATCTCCGCTATGCTTGCTTCGGGCAGGGCTGCCTATAGATTATGTCAAGGTAATTCTCGTAATATACCTGGATGGAATGACTTGGTTAAAGTTCTGTATACATACGAGAACTGTTCTTACTGTGGAGGCAGAATGGTAGCCCGAGGGAAGGACACACTGCATCACTAATGAGACAGGCGAGGGCGCAGTTCAAACTTCGTCTTAAGCACTGCAGATTAACTGAAAAACAACTAAGAGCCGATGCAATGTCTAGAAACTTAGAATCTGGTGATTATCCTCGTCTTTGGAAAGATATCCATTCCTTAAATAAAAAAGACTTTAAAGCTATCAGAGAGAGTAGGGGAAGTAGTCAGAGACGAGGCTATCGCAAGTATGTGGGAGGATCACTTCAACAATATCCTGAATTGCATAAATGATCGAGATTCCCGAAGGGATGTAGATAATCTCCTTACTGACAACATTCAATTTCATTTTGCAGACCGTATTACGCCAGGTAACATCAGCGATGCCATAAACAGCATACCTAATAATAAATCGCCCGGCTGTGATGGTCTTCCTGCAGAGGCTTTCAAATTCTGCTATCCGATAATTTACATTTTGCTAGCTGCCCTATTCAATGCGTGCATAATTCACGTGTCTTCCAGTCTCCCTACTCTTAGTTCACTTGATACCATTAATCAAAAACAAGCTAAAGGATGCAGCTGACCCTGGCAACTACCGGCCGATTGCAATCACAGCGATCACGTCGAAGATACTTGAGTCGGTTCTTTTAGTGAGACTTCTCCCCTTTCTACACACCACTGACAACCAGTTCGGGTTTAAAGCAAACCATTCAACCTACACCTGCATCTACATACTGAAAGAATTACTAAACTACTACCTATCATCAGCCGCTCCTGTTTTCCTTTGTTTTGTGGATATGAGAAAAACATTTGACAGAGTAAACTACCTGAAGCTCTTCCTGAAGCTGCATAATAGAGGCTCACCCCTATATCTAATTGGCATTTTACATTGCTGGTTCTCCACACAGCCATTCTGTGTCAAATGGAGTAACGTATTATTGTACACCTTTGGCTCCCTAAACGGGCTTCGGCATGGGGGCATTCTCTCTCCATACTTGTTTAATACGTAAGCAGATGCCTTGAATGTCAAATTGAACTCACTCCCAATCGGATGCACTGTCAATAAAACAACTATAAACAACCTCTGTTTGTATGGTTCTGATTTCCCCGACATTGCAAGATCTCCAACGACTCATTGACACTTTCCGCCAATATGCAGAGGAATTTGATACAATTTACAACGAAACCAAGACCCAGTGTATGTGACTGCTCCCGAGATCGCTTAAGCATATTACAGCAATCACAAATTTTCCTCGGAAACCATCAGCTGGAATTTATGCACGTATTTTCGTCACATTATCACCGACGACCTAAAAGATACGGCAAACATTAGACAGAGGCGTCGTAAACTATTTGCAACTAGCAACATGATTGCAAGGAGGTTTGCCTTTTGTCTCCGAGACGTGAAACTGCTGCTCTTCCGCTCGTACTGCTACAGTATCTATGGGTGTTCCCTCTAGACGAACTATACCTGAGAGACCATGAGACGTATCACTGTTGCGCAGATTGACATTTTGAGACGCCTCGCAAACACTCCCCACTACCACTCCGCTAAACAGATGTTCATAGAAATCCACCAGGACAAATTAAAAATCATTGTAAGACGAACAATGTCCAGTCTCGTAACCCGAGTGAGAAACAGCAGCAACTCGCTCATACAAAGCATCCTAAGGAGTGAAGCAAGAGGAAGATCTAAATTATGGGAAAGATAGGAAAATGTGGCTTTTGTCCCCTAAAGGATTTAGTCTGTATTGGCAAGATGTCACTTGCAGATTCTGTCATTATTATTATATTTATTGCTGATATTTTACTTTTTCATTATTACTGTGAATACTATCAAGTTAAAGTTTTTTACATTCAATTTTCGTATTTAGCCCTCTGGACCTGACTACTGTAACCACCTAAGGTCTTTAGTTGATATTAAGTTATATAATCTGTGCACTAACTGTTATAATTCTCAAAGCATTTTTTTTCTCACCAATATTATTACTGATATTACCAGTATTATGATTACTATCTTTTATGCTACCTCAGCTATTA
>NC_087216.1:51830280-51835350 GCF_015104395.2 Macrobrachium nipponense | reverse complement strand
TGTACATTGCACTCCAGCAATGACACAGATAACTGCAGCTCAGTTGGTATCACAGCTTTGAACCTGAAGATTTTTTGTAATGTAAATTTTGGCTTAATACCACTCAAATGTTTGGTTAACCTTTTCTTAACATTAAAGGACCTATTTCTAAGAAACGCGATGGGAAAATACCCATCTGCTCTGTTAATATTGACAGTTGTAGGTTTTGGAAGTAAACTTTTTTTAAGTTCCTTTCCTATATACGTATTCGTAAAACTTTTGCTAAAGGCATTGAAAAATAAGCACTCTTTTATGAAATTAAACTCTTGGTCCATATTAACATAAATTTGAACATATATTAAAAGCTCTCGATGTTAAGGTCGTAATCAAAATTTCTCTTGAACTGAATAGGAATAAATGAGGACATTTTGGTGGTCAAACCGGTGAAAGTCGGTTTCCTATAAACAGATTTGATGAACCCGTTTTCATTGTTGCTGATTAGTATATCAAGAAAGGCCAGCTTTCCTTCTGCCTCGGTTTCTGAAGTGAATCCGATATTGCTGTGCTTTCAGTTCAGTTATTTTGAAAACAGTAAAATGAGGTTATTAGATCTAAAGATTAAGAATGTATCATCGACATATGGCCTGTACACCAGAGGTTTGAAATCTTCAGGACATTCATTCAACCATTCTTCTTCATAATGAGCGAGGAAAGCATTGGCTAGTGTTGGTCCTAATGGGTTACCCGTTGCTACGCCGTCTACCTGTTTATATATCTCCTTGTTGAACATAAAGAAACAATCACTTAAAGCTAGAGATAACAACTGATTAGACTTTTCTTTAGAAAGCTTTTCAATTTTATTGGCATCTTTAAATAAATCGTTAACGCATTTATCAATTGTTTCCTATAAGGGTATGTTTGTAAACAAAGATTTAATTTCAAAACTGGTAATTACACATTGCTCATAATTCACTTCACAAGTTTTCCTTTACACTTAACTAGTTGGTGGTGATCGGTGTTAGAATGGGTACCAGAAATTTTACTAACTTGTAATTAAATGTACCAATGACAGAAATTATTGGTCTTAAAGGGCAATCTTCTTTATGGACCTTAGATAAACCGTCTAAAATACCTGGTTTTTAGCCTGGCGTGAAAAGCCTAGAATACAGAGACTCATCAATAATGCCTTCAGCTTTCAATTTCCTCAAAACCTGTTTATCTTCTCTTCCTTGCTTAGAATAGTTAAAAGAATATTATCTTTAACAGACTGGGATTTGGTATGATCACTCAATACATTAAGCATTTTAGAAATATGATCATCCATGTTCATTAAAACTACCCCATTACCTTTATGTGGTTTCAAAATTGCCACAGATGTATCGTTCGCCAAATTCTTCAAAACTTCGTTTTCATCTTTGGAAAGATTATGTACAAAAGAATTTCTATCCCTATCATGAAAAGAAGAAAATGCTAGATGTTTCAATGAGCACTTGAAAAACATGAAACCCTTATTAGCCCTATCATAAAAGGAATAGTTAAGTATGCCTTTGAAAGACATTCAAATGTACACAATTGGTCAATAGAATCAGGTTTATAGAAAGAAAAAACATAATTCAAACCTTTACATAAAATCTAGCTAGCTAGATTTTATGTAACCGACGCAGTTTGGATTGTTGTGTTATCAAAAAGGACTCTATCTACGCAGCTGAAGAATTCGGTGTCTTGTATAGATTTCAATCATCTTTTGAATCTCATTGATAAATGTAACTCTTCGAAGATAAGTCGTGTTAAATTTTTGCAAAACAATTTACTCCGAAAATTAGGTTTCTCTGATGATAATGTCGTTCCATATGAATTATTTTTAATCACTCTAGTAGAATTCTCTCCGATATTGAGAAAAAGATTGTATGTAAAGGTTTATATTATATTTTGTCTTTCTGTAAACCTGATTTTATTGACCATTTTTGTACATTTGAAATGTTTTTCAAAGGCGTACTTAACCATTCCTGTTATGATAGGGATAATAAGGGTTTTAAGTTTTTCAAGTGCTCACCGAAGCATCAAGCATTTTCTTCATTTTATGATGGGGATAGAAATTCTTTTTTATATAATATTTCCAGGAAAGAAAACGAAGTTTTGAAGAGTTTGCATAACGTTAAGCGCCAAATAAACGGTAATTCATTTATGCGCAAACAAACGAGTGTGCAATCGTTAGCTTAACGCCCACGCACGAAGTAAGGTTTGCACATTCATCAGTTACCGTCCTCAACTCAACTGGACGACATGAATAAGAGCGCTGCTTGTATAGCGATTACTCTCGCTCTTGAAAGCGACGATTCCAAGAAAACCACTTGTGGATAAAGGACTGATATATAAAACGCTCTAGATTTACTTCAGTAATCTCTTAAAAGAATTATTGTTGACCTCCCGAAAGGGTTATGAGAACTTTTTACACATAGATCACTCTATATTCGCCGATTTTCTAGAAAATGTTACGCCGCTGATCAAGAAAGAAGATAGAAATATGAGGGATGCAATATCGGCAAATGGTAGACTTTCAAGTGCTCTTCGATTTCTAGTAACTGGCCAGGCATATTGATGAACTGAAGTTTACCGCAGCAATATCTCCACAGAGCCTTGGATGCACAATTATGGAAACACGTACTGCTATCATATCTGTGTTGAAGTATTATATTTGAGTGGTTATATCTGAATAACTAAATGCAATGGAAAGACTTTTGCTTAAATAAATAATGGAACAGGACTCGTTGAAACAAAATTATTCATGTTAATATACAATTAAATTAATATATACTTATCAAATACTTATTACTTAAGTACATGCACGTTGAGGATAACAATAATGAAAATAATGAATATTCAAATTAATGAAAATATATCAAATATGGATAATATTTATTTGTACAAAAAAGAAATAGATATCTTTCGTTTAACCTCTTACTTCGCAGCCATAGAAATCATTGACCAATTCATTGAAATTTTGTGAAAATATTTTATTGCCATAATTATACGTCTGTAGAAAAAATTGTGTATATTACTGAAAGGAGTTCCGAGTTATGGCACTGTTCCATGTGTGAACGCTGGGACTACTTGTGCTGAAATTTTTTATATTTTACCAAATTTAAAAAATTCACGCATAACGTTATAGTAACCGTTTTTCTCTTTCCACTTGGCAAAATTTGAAGAACCAAAATAAAAAGTTATGTTATTTGTTACGTTACAATGTTGCAAATTATTTTGACAGCGTGGTAAGTTAATGCACACCCTGTACCTTTATCAAAACTTAATCGAAATTTAATCGGACTAGGCATTTAGCACATTGGTATCTTGCCTTTTTCTTGCAAAGAACGCATCTTTCTTGCTTGCAACTCTGCTTTATATGGCCGCTACCATCATAGTTAATGTCCATTTATCATATAGTACTCGACAGAGGGCTCATATACGTATATCATCTGATCGAGTTCCGCAACTTTTCCCTGTTAATAACCTTTAATTCTCCTCTGTAATTTGAGCGGAAAGAGTTCATTTTCCGAACAGCCGTGGCTCTGTTGGCGCTTGGCTCTGTTTCCTTAAATTTGTCAGTCAGTCTGGTATATCCTTCAGATTTCAATGGCCCGTTTTTATAAGACGTACTTTTAACTTTCCACGAGACTGGTAAATCACGATAAATGTCTAAAAACTCGGACCAAAATTTTTCATCATCAGCTCTGCTCGTCATGACGACTCGGGACCAAATGTGATGATTGCGCATACATTGCTCAGACAGTACATCTTTAATGGGCATTCTTTTGTCCAAAAGGAGACATGCTCAATCACCTACTTATACCAACGGACAGCGCTACACACGACGTAATGTATGAACAATCACCCATTTTGCGCATTTATGATTGACCGTCTATTTGCCGCTTTAGATCTTTGAAACCAGATAAAGGGAATGGGGTAGTTTTGATGAACAAGGATGATGGTATTACTAAAAAGCTTAATGAATTGAGTGATCATACCAAATCCCAGTCTGTTAAAGATAATATTCTTTTAACTATTCTAAGCTGAAGGTGTTGTAGATGATTCTCTTTATTCTAGGCTTTTCACGTCAGGCTCAAAACCAGGTATTTTGTAATGTTTAGCTAAGGTCCATAAAGAAGATTGCCCTTTGAGACCAATAATGTCTGTTATTGGTACATTTAGTTATAAGTTAGCAAAATTTCTGGTACCCATTCTAACACCGATCACCTCCAACCAGTACAGTGTAAAGAACTCGTTTACTTTTGTGAAAGAAACTTGTGAAGTGAATTATGAGCAATGTGTAATGGTCAATTTTGACATTAAATCTTTGATTACTAACATACCCTTAAAGGAAACAATTGACATATGCGTTAATGATTTGTTTAAAGATGCCGATAAAATTGAAAAGCTTTTTAAACAAAACTCTTATCAATTGTAATCACTAGCTGTAAGTGATTGTTTCTATATGTTCAACAAGGAGGTATATAAACAGGTAGACGGCGTAGCAACGGGTAACCCATTAGGACCAACACTAGCCAATGCTTTCCTCGCTCATTATGAAGAATAATGGTTGAATGAATGTCCCGAAGATTTCAAACCTCTGGTGTACAGGCCATATGTCGATGATACACTCTTAATCTTTAGATCTAATAACCACATTTTACTGTTTTCAGAATAATTGAACTCAAAGCACAGCAATATCGGATTCACTTCAGAAACCGAGGCAGAAGGAAAGCTGGCCTTTCTTGATATACTAATCAGCAACAGTGAAAACGAGTTTATCACATCTGTTTATAGGAAACCGACTTTCACGGGTTTGACCGCTAAAATGTCCTTATTTATTCTTATTCAGTTCAAGATAAATTTGATTACGACCTTAACATCGAGAGCTTTTAATATATGTTCAAATTTATGTTAATATGGACCTAGAATTTAATTTCATAAATCAGTGCTTATTTTTAAATGGCAAACGTTTTACGAATACGTATATAGGAAAGGAGCTTCAAAAATTATTACTTCCAAAACCTACAACTGTTAATATTAAGAGAGCAGTTATGTATATTCGCT
>NC_087216.1:51805280-51822780 GCF_015104395.2 Macrobrachium nipponense | reverse complement strand
CGTAGACTCCCTATTCACAAAAGTACCAGTACAGGACGTTCTTCAGTTTTTAAGGGAAAAATTATCCCCTTATTCAGATCATTTCCCATTGGCGCTTGACAAAATAATAAAGTTAGTTGAATTATGTGCATCTAATAACGTATTTTCGTTCGGGAATCATTCTACAAGCAAAAATTCGGGTGTAGTATGGGTAGTCCTTTAAGTCCTGTTTTAGCCAATCTGTACATGGAATACTTTGAAACTACAGTAATAAATGCAAGAAAACCCAAAAACATGCTGTGGATGAGATACGTGGATGACATCCTAACATTTTGGGATAATAAGTGGGGTAATTTTAATGAATTCCTCTCAAAATTAAACGCATTAGTGCCCAGCATCAAATTTAAAGTTGAATGGGAAACAGACAACAAAATTCCTTTTCTTGATGTTTTAATAATCAGAGACACGACAGAATACAAATTTACCATATACAGAAAACCAACGTTCTCACTGTCATATATTCACTACTTTAGCTATCACGACATTACTATCAAGATAGGTATAGCTAGCAACTTATTCTTAAAAGCCTTACGAATTTGTTCCCCAGATTTCCTGGAAAAAGAATTTGAACTAATTCGCAAGCAACTTTCATCTTTAAAGTATCCTGACCATATAATTGAGAAAGCAATCAAAAAGCAAACGTAATTTTCTACCGACACCCTAAGACAAGACCAGAGACACACCCAACAATAAAATAAAAATTCCTCACCTGGAGACGATTAAGAGAATAACCCACACCCTTGGGAAATCCAACCCTTTTGCGTTTACCTACCCAAATACCTTAGCCAAATCCCTGATTAACGTCCAACAAAAGACATCTCCCAAAGACTCTGGGGTCTATGAGATCCCATGCCAGGACTGAGACCAATTGACATCGGATTTACAGGTAAATCACTTCCCCAGAGATTAATACAACACAAACTGTCAGTTAGGTATGGACAACAGAACTCTGCTTATTTTTCAACCATATAAATGAACATAAACCCATAGAATAAACTGGAATTGGTCACGTGTAATTTTATAGCAGCAACTGCCGGTACAAGAGTCAAATGATGGAATCGGCCTTAATAAAGAGAAGCAGGTAATGAACATCTCAAAAGGCGGGTGGAATCTCAGATGTCGTCGACGAAGTTTTCATTCAACCAACGCTTAAGAAGTCTAAAGGAAGATTATCAGTTGGGGTGACCTAAATTGGCTTACTTGTGGACGGATCTCTTGGTATAAATACCACCTTTTTCTATAAACTTTTCTCATTCATATACCTGAAGAGAGAGACAGCAGTCTCTGAAATATAGTACTTTTCTCTCTACATTTTGGTGTTTTTGTGGGTTCCTTTTATTAGATGGAATTCTGTTGTTACAGAACATTTTTACCAGTCATATATATATATATATATATATATATATATATATATATATATATATATATATATATATATATATATCACACGCACATATATATTATCATAACTATGTACCTCGAGCATCCTCCTAACTAGCGTTAATTTTATGAAGACGAAGTTTGTCCCATGCAAGTTATAATTTCAACTACTTAATACCTCTGAGACAATTCACAGGAATTTTTCCCCTTCAGAAAAATTAAATTCCATTCATCACGTGTACATTTTCATTGCTTCCCTCAGGTCTGGTCATAATCGTTCATTAGATCCAGCCATTAGCTGATGTTTACTTTCAAATTCCGATCACGTGTGCACCTGCTAACGCGTTTGTAACATGTGTTATAAAGATTTCTCTTTTAAAAAAATATCATCCTTAACGTTTCTCTTTTGCTGCCCCTCAGCTATTTAACATACTTACCTGGATACAAAGACATTTTTCGTTCAGTCGAAAACGACATACCTTTAAGGACACGAAATACCCGGCACAAATTTCAGCAACGCATTTTATAATACACAACTGTAACAAATTTAATGAGAAATCTTCATTCGTGAAATTATCTCGTCTCATATATTCTCAACGTAAATTCTAGTGAATGGTACCCGTACTATCTAGTGTAAACAACATTCCAGCTGTGCTGCACGCTTGAAGAATCATGAATATCCCTAGGCTGTAGAGTGAATTAGGTCTGTAGCGTTTACCTTATGCCGAGATTACGCCCTTTAGCATAATACTGAGGTTTGTTTAAACGTACATGGAAAGGTTATTACAAAGCATATAGCGTTCACCGTTCCTCTAATTATCCAAAGCCGATAGGCTATGTACCCCAAATCTTCTTGTAAAAGTTGTTCCAAATTTTGTTAATTTTTCATAGAAGAAAATAGTAGTTCTTGCACGGCCTAACCAAGGGCTTTGAGGATTTTAATAAAACAAAGGTACGAGCATATTCTTATTTGGACTTGGATTGTGTATATATATATATATATATATATATATATATATATATATATATGATATATATATATATATATATATAATATATATATATATATATAATGTAGTATGTATATATGTATATATATATATATATATATATATATATATATATATATAGATATTATATATATATATATATTATATATATATTATATATATGTATATATATATATATATATGTATATATATATATATATATATATATATATATATATATATATATATATATATATATATACATACATATATATATATATATATATATATATATATATATATATATATATATATATATATATATATATATATATATATATATATATACATATATATATATATATATACATATATATATATATATAGTATATATATATATATATATATATATATATATATATATATATATAGTGACAACATTTTTAGCTAGGAGATCTAATTCTACCATCGTATACAATTTACCTTAGGGTAACACTATTCTAGATTTAGCCTTAAGGATAGACGAAATTCATAACTGGAACAATTAACAATGGTACCTTAATACATGATATTAGCTGAAAATGAATGGGGTATCCTTGGAGAACACAAAGCGGAGCCCTCTTCATAGGGCGTAGTAATGATGGGAGTACAGTGGGAATGCCAATGGGCACATAGTGATGAATGGATCCACAGCTGACCAGCTCGTGATCCGTAATATAAAACACACTCGGTTACCTAACTGAAAAGGCGTTTGATCAAGGAATCGCAGAATCATACAGAGGGTGCCTAAGATGAACTTGATTCCAATTCCAATATCTTGGATTTTAAACAAGTATGTTACACTAGACATCACTGAATCAGAAATCAAAACAACATCAAATAAAAAGTATATAGGTCTCACTGGTTAAGCTTCCAGCATCTTCTAGGAACAAACTTGTCTGTGTGAGGCCTTCTTATATCTTGTCTGGTATTACGCTACCGCTCCGGGCAGTTGGCATTGAAGTTTTGGCTGATCTGCATGTCAATGCGGGATCTCTCGCGTGGGCCTAAAGTGGTTATGGCAGAATCAAGAAAAGGAAGAAGACTGGTGGGGAGACCGAGGATGAGATAGAATGGTAATGTATTCAGAGATATAAGAGAATTGGGAGTGAGAGTGAGTGAGGGAATATATATATATATATATATATATATATATTATATATCATATATATATATATATATATATAATATATAATATATATATATATATATATTAATATATTATTGTTACGTGCCTGTGCATAGATTTTATGGGATATTTTATATCCAGGTTTCTTTGCTAGATAAATGGCGACAGTGAACCTATGACAGGTGTAACACAGAGTAGTTTAAATACTCTAGAAATATAATATTGATGATAAAGTGGGATGCACCTACTAGCACAAACTCAAGTGAGGGCAATTAACAAAATGCAAGGCAAAACTTATTATATTTATCAAAATATATTCGGCACTATCCCAAAACGCCATACTCGGGTTCTGCAATTGATAAAGAAAACCCAATATAAATATGGTAATAACTACTGCATTCACTATTAAGGGAATATAATATCAGATAATAAAAATGATTAACCTAAATATACTCTGACTTGCCTTGATGGATATCCTTCATGAAAGTGTAATAATATATACAAGTAGCATATGAGGTACGAGAGACGAGTCACCAAACAACAGTCTTACAGGAGATTTATCATAAGAGAAGAACACAAACAACGGGACTAATGTAAGTATCGAAGGCAATTACCAAACGATTCATCAATGTTAACGTATGTCGAAGACAACCATAAACAAGGTACATATAATAGAATTAAGATGTAAGCTAACGAGTTATGATATATGCAGAACGAGAGATCCATCATAACAAAGACAACCACTACAGCAACGAATCAACGTATTCGTCAATAAAGTGCCGACAAGCAATTATTCAAACAATACAAGTATCAACTAGCGAATGGACTGGCTAACTATCGTTAATTACCAAGGGTAAAGAAACTGACTATATAATAACAACTCCCTCTTACCTTCAGAAATGTCAACACATATAGCCACTGACCTGATGCACGCATATGCAACAATATATATCAACTCCACTGGTAATAAGTAACGACAGTATTCCAAACCACAGGAATATATATAATAGAAATGGCACTAATGAACACATAGAATATCAACATAAAACAACACTTATCATGCCCAACGTGACATGACAACGAAGTACCAAAACACAATGGCAACAATCCGATATTCTCTCTCTCTCTGAGTCGTTTATATATGTATTATCCCTTGTCCATTCTCCTTCGTGACTCTGGGTCGAGTGTCAGGATAACTCTCTTGTTTAGCTCTCGGTATCGACTGCTGTAATGGTCTATATATGCTGAACCCTGTAACTTTGGCTGAATAACTACCTAATGGTATTCGTACATGGTAATTAACTTTTTTTGATACCAAACAAGCAGTTTGCCTGTCTTGAATAGTAATAAAAAAAAAAGGAAAACAAAAAGAATAAATGTAACCAAACAGTATAAACAAAATTAATGAAAATAAACATAAAACTTGTAATACCTCCACCGCAAATTTAAAAAGCATGGGTAGTGCTTTTAAAAACAGGAAATATACAAAAGAAGTCACATTTGAGTACAAGTCACAATCGGGTATAAAAAAAAATTATACAAAGAACGTGAAAGGGCATCAGCTATTACGTTATCTTTTCCTTTCACATGCTTGATACTGATGATTCTGAAACAATGATTGAAAGTCTCCTAAATACCTGTATAACATCTTTAACTTGTTGGATCAGGCAAATATGACAATCTTTCTTCCAGTCCTGTTAAATCAACTCCATTTTTCACTCCAATCATATTCACCTTTTCACACATGTCTCTTCTTCATTCATATCTTCATTGATCTCATTCTCAATTTTAATAGATTACTATGCACTACCGCAAACTGGTTTAATTACTTCCTGTTGGTATATGGCTTCAGTAAATTGACGTGAAAGACTTGTTCCTTGTTACGTCTGTTAGGCAACTCTACTATGTAATTTAAATTATTTACTCTTCGTCTTACTATACCGGGTCCAACATACCGGCTTTTAAACTGTCCTGGAATAGGTATAAAAACAAGTACACTATCACCTTCTTTAAATTGTCTCAACACTGTATTTTTATCATACTTTCGCTTCATACACTCCTGCGCTTTCACTACATTCTTATTTGACCATTCTATCATCCTCTTCAACTTCTCTTTAAATTCTGTAACATGATTTAAAACATCAAATTGCTCTCACCATTATCACTCCACTGATCTTTAATCATATTCAAGGACTCCTTAACCTCGTGACCACCATGTCCATTCAAAGGGGTAAACTTAAGCTTTCATTTGGAGATGATCTAATTGCAAACAAAACATATGGCAAATCAACATCCCACTGACTTTGAAATTCAGACCCATACTTAGTTAAAGCATTTTTCATAGTTAGGTGAAATCGTTCTAATACACCTTGGCTTTCTGGATGGTATGGCGAAGATACAACATGCTTAATATTCCATTCTAGCATTTTCTTACTAAACAACCTACTCATAAAGTTACTGCCTCTATCTGATTGTAATTCCTTTGGAAAGCCGAATCTAGAAAAAATAAATCTGTTAAATGTTTGATAACTACTTTACTGGAAATCTTGCGTATCGGGATAGCTTCTGGATATCTGGTGGTGCGATCCATGATAGTTAAGATGTATTCATTACCTGATGATGTTTTTGGTAGCGGTCCCACTATATCTATCACAATCTGCGAAAATGGTTCTGTTAGTACAGTTATTGGTACAATAGGTGCTTTAGGTATAATTTGATTGGGCTTACCTACAACTTGGCATGTATTGACAGCATTTACAATATCTATTTACGTCTTTCTTTAATGAAGGCCAAAAAAAAATGCTTTCTCACTTTGTACATAGTCTTGGCAATACCAAAGTGTCCTCCACAAAGATTATCATGGGCTTGTTGCAATATTACATTTCTATACTTCTCTGGGACTACAATTTGATAATCTACCGATGCATTACTAGCATTTGCTAATTTTGATCTGGACAATCTATACAATACTTCATTTCTAATGAAAAAACAAGGCTTACTTACATCCGATACTTCATTTTCTGGAACAGCATTCTCAAAAAAATGTTACTTAAAACCTTTATCTTTCTTTCTGCGCCTTTACTAAATCTTTTCTGTCTACCTATACACTTCAGCGACTCTTGCACTGGAATATTACCTACTACCCACCTCCTTCTCCAAGTCTGCCAAGTTGAGATCTTCATCCTCATCTACTGTCGTCAACTTACTCTGAGCTCTGGTTACGGGAGCTATAGGTTTACTGGTCACTTCAACTACTTCTTTACTTACTATTTCCCCTCTCTGTTGAACTGGACATATTACATCATTACCTATTATCACATCTATACTGGAATGGGCAATTGTTCTACAATCGCAAATCTATGGGTACCTTGACTAGCTCTGACTCAATTTTAAATTCAACAAGTGGACATGACACTGACGAATTAGGAAAACCTCCTAGCAGAACAAAGTTATCTTCTTCACTCTCATAATTTTCTGGTAAACTTTTTCTTAAGACACATGACTGAGATGCACCAGTATCTCTTAACATAACTAAAGCTTTACTTACAACATCTGGATTCTTGAACACTCTTATTCTACCTTCATGCAGATACTCTCCAAAATTCTTCAACACTTCATTCGTTTCATCACTCTTATCATTTTCAAAATCAACTTTACTCACCTTACTCACATACTCATCCTTACTAACTTGACATCTTGAGATTAGTGTTACTTTACCTTGTCTCTGTTTACACTCAAACTGAAAATGTCCTAACTTACACATTTGTAACATGTTATCTCTTTCTTATCCTTACTTACTTTAGGTGAGTTATTCTGTGTTTGATCTCTAGTTACATAGTTTTCTACTTGGCTGATAATGACTATAACTATACTTATAAGTTCTGGGTTTGATAAGTTTTACCATGAGTTAGTACAAATCTATCAGCTGACCTAGCTGCTTCTTCCAAAGTCTTATGATCTAACTCTTCCAAGTGTACTCTGACATCCCTAGACATACTATCTTTGAAATCTTCAAGCAAAAGAAGTTCTCTAAGATCTACAAAATCAGTAATTGACCTAGACCGGAGCCAATCATCGAACAATACAGACTTATGCCTCGCGTAATCAAAAAATGTCTGGTTTGCTCCTTTCACATAATTTCTGAACTTTTGTCTGTATGCTCGGGAACAAGTTGATAAGCGGACAACACAGCGCTCTTCACTACCTCATAATCTATGCTATCATCGAAGCTAAGTGTAGCATAAGCTTCCTGAGCTTTTCCTACAAAAACTGATTGCACAATAAGAGCCCAACTCGCCTTCTCCCAGTCTAACTTGTTTAGCTACTTTCTCAAAAGCTAAAAAAACTGACTCACATCTGTCTCTGAAAATTTAGGTATAAGCTTCTGAGTCCACACAGTAAAATGTCCTGCCGTGTCACCATCACCACTACCTTCACCTTTCTTTACTTGCTCCAACTTTATCTCCAACTGTAACTTCTCCTTCTCCTCTGCTAACTCCTGCATTCTAGCTGCTCTAGCTTCTCTCTCAATCTGCCTGTTCTCTCTCTCTATTTGCATATGTTCCTTTACAAACTCAGCCAACTGCTTACCCTCATATCCGAGTTTTTTTCTCCCTATAGCAGTAATAGATTTCTAAAGTAGACATTATGAATAATATAAAAAATAACCCCGCACGAAAAATGCACAAAAATATGCTACCACACCGTACTATCATGAAATAACTACAAGAGTCCAGCACAATACATAATAACTACTCTCACTGAGAAAATGCAAGAGGAAGCATCCTGGCAAGGTCGCCAAATATGTTACGTGCCTGTGCATAGATTTTAATGGGATATTTTATATCCAGGTTCTTTGCTAGATAAATGGCGACAGTGAACCTATGACAGGTGTAACAACAGAGTAGTTAAATACTCTAGAAATATAATATTGATGATAAAGTGGGATGCACCTACTAGCACAAACTCAAGTGAGGGCAATTAAATGCAAGGCAAAACTTATTATATTTATTAAAATATATTCGGCACTATCCAAAACGCCATACTCGGGTTCTGCAATTGATAAAAGAAAACCCAATATAAATGTATGGTAATAACTACTGCAATTCAATATTAAGGGAATATAATATCAGATAAAATGATTAACCTAAATATACTCTGACTTGCCTTTGATGGATATCCTTCATGAAAGTGTAATAATATATACAAGTAGCATATGAGGTACGAGAGACGAGTCACCAAACAACAGTCTTACAGGAGATTTATCATAAGAGAAGAACACAAACAACGGGACTAATGTAAGTATCGAAGGCTAATTACCAACGATTCATCAAAGTTAACGTATGTCGAAGACAACCATAACAAGATACATATAATAGAATTAAGATGTAAGCTAACGAGTTATGATATATAGCAGAACGAGAGATCCATCATAACAAAGACAACCACTACAGCAACGAATCAACGTATTCGTCAATAAAGTGCCGACAAGCAATTATTCAAAACAATACAAGATATCAACTAGCGAATGGACTGGCTAACTATCGTTAATTACCAAGGGTAAAAGAAACTGACTATATAATAACAACTCCTCTTACCTTCAGAAATGTCAACACATATAGCCACTGACCTGATGCACGCATATGCAACAATATATATCAACTCCACTGGTAATAAGTAACGACAGTATTCCAAACCACAGGAATATATATAATAGAAATGGCACTATGAACACATAGAATATCAACATAAAACAACACTTTATCATGCCCAACGTGACATGACAAACGAAGTACCAAAACACAATGGCAACAATCCGATATTCTCTCTCTCTCTGAGTCGTTATATATGTATATCCCTTGTCCATTCTCCCTTCGTGACTCTGGGTCGAGTGTCAGGATAACCTCTCTTGTTAGCTCTCGGTATCGACTGCTGTAATGGTCTATATATGCTGAACCCTGTAACTTTTGGCTGAACTACCTAATGGTATTCTGTTACATGGTAATTACTTTTTTTTTTATACCAAACAAGCAGTTTGCCTGTCTTGAATAGTAATAAAAAAAAAGGAAAACAAAAAGAATAAATGTAACCAAACAGTATAAACAAAATTAATGAAAATAAACATAAACTTGTAATAATATATATATATATATATATATATATATATATATATATATATATATATATATATATATATAATATATATATATATATATATATATATATATATATATATATATATATATATATACTATATATATATATATATATATATATATATATATATATATATATATATATATATATATATATATATATATATATATATATATATATATACTATATATATATATATATATATATATAATATATATATATATATATATATATATATATATATATATATGTAGTAAGGGGAATGCACAGACTCATCATTTTTAACTTACCATGGAGACAGAGTCCGAGCGACAGCTTATGCATGCTGATGACTCTTTTTTGGGTGGTATGATGTTAGAGTTCTTTACTTAAGCATATCAGTGCCATGAGGGCTTGTTCAAGGTGCCTTTGAAAACTGGCTGCAACCAGTTACCGAAGGGCGTGAGATTGTCTGTATGTGTGCGCCTCTTTCGTTCATAACGACAGGTATTAGGAAGAACAATGGAGACAACTACGGGGAGAAAAGGCAAGATGCCGGGATAGCTCTGCGAAAGTTATATTTGTTTAAATGTGTGACGTTCCAAGCTGTAATGGGTATGTGTCAATGTGCTTTAACCAAAGATGTGGCTTACTCTGTTTTTGACATTTTGTAAAAGATGTTCTATTTCATTTAATCTTTTGACTTTGTCTTTACAATTGTGTGTGCTCACTAGTGTGTTCTCCTGTCTTTTAAACAAGTGGATCTAGTGGAGGGGACTAAGTGTCCTAGTGGAGGGGACTAAGTGTCCTTGTGAGGGGACTAAGTGTCCTAGTAAGGGGACTGTATTTTGGAGAAGAGGTAATTGGTGTGACTAATTACTGATTAAAGACTATTATTTCACGGGGGGTTGTCTGTGAGACTTGAACTATGAATTATCATTCTATTAATTATCCTGTAAGAACCTTTGAATAAACGTATATTTTTTGTAGCTGCAACTCTGATTTGGTGACCTTAGACAATGGGAGTTGAGGTTGCAAAAGAGAGAGAGAGAGAGAGAGATAGATAGAGAGAGAGAGAGAGAGAGAGAGAGAGAGAGAGAGAGAGAGAGAGGAGGGGCAAAGTGTTACCAGTTCGCTTTCCGTTATGGCCAATGTTACCAAATATGAAAATAGCGGGGGCGACGCTCCGTTGTTAATGTATATATATATATATATATATATATATATATATATATATATATATATATATATATATATATATATATATATATATATATATATATATATATATAGTAGTTTTTGCCGCAATATCGTTTCATATTTTTTTAATAATTCAGCAAATATTTTGAGTGACTAGGGGGATGGTGTAGACCCATCGTATAAGAAATAAAGAGGTATGATTTAGGGTTGGGATAGAAACCTATTTGTTAGGATGATAATCACTGTTCCCTTCTAGCTAAGCCCCAACCTGATTAGCCCAATCTATCATTTTCAATAATCTGGTAAGGATTCTTTCCTGTCATCTGCATGTATGCGCCGGTGATGTGGCCTGAAGTCATACCCCAAACACACTCTCCGCCCTAATTTTAAAGGGAAAGTTGACAGAAATCGTCAGTTAGTCTGTCTAGTAAGAAGAAAGCTCTGCCCGTTTCAGTATCGAGCCTTGTGCCAGACAGGTACTAATTTTCCCCCGCTTGGAGAACATTAATCTTAGAGCCAGAAGTCGCCACAAGATAGTTGAGATCTACCTTTTCTATCCAAACCTCACAAAGAAGCATATTAAGGTACATCCTGGGGTTCGAATGTTAGTTCTAAGATAGTGTACTTTTCCTCTGACTTAATTAATATTTCTCTCTCACAATTCATAGTTAAACTTAATCCATTTTTACTTGGATTTTGCAACAATATATTTATGCATATCAGAGAGTTCCTCGCTAGAAGTGCATAGTAATGCTATTCCCTTGCTAGAATTGACTAGATCAATTCAATAGCTTGTTAGACGGGATTAGAGTAACGCTAACCCATTTAAAATGTGTTAGCTCGTTCTAAGAGATATATTTTCGTAATAGCCACATCTGCAACTAATTTCAATTTCAGGAGTGTTGTCACAGTCATTTAACCAAGTAGACATGTTTCCTACCTTCCTGATTTTCCAGAGGAAACCGCCGTAACCGGGCTGAAATAACAACTAATTTGTATATGTTCCCTTTAAGCATAATATGATTTGTGCTTTTATGTCAATCCCAATTTAGTGATTTATTGTACATTTATATTTTTAGTGCAATACCATTGTGCTTCTATGAATAAAGTAGTGTGAAGAAGCCGAATCTTCACTTGGAGACACCTTATTTTTGGCTAATTTTGTTTTTGCTGCTTACTGTCTTCCGTAATATCTCTCTCTCTCTCTCTCTCTCTCTCTCTCTCTCTCTCTCTCTCTCTCGCTCTCTCTCTCTTTATATATATATATTATATATATATATATATATATATATATATATATATATATATATATATATATATATATATATATATATAACCCTTAAACGCCGACTGGATGTATTTTACGTCGAGATAAATTGTCTCTCTGGGTGCCGACTGACGTATTTTTACGTCGACATACAAAAGTTTTTTTTTTAAAATTCGCGGAAAAAAAAATACTTATAGGCCTACCAGCCTAAAACTTTTGAATCACGCGCCTTGGGGGATGCTGGGAGTTCACGGATCAAGGCCTTGTTTTGTTTTGAGCGTGACCCAAGTGCGCATGCGCGATATCCCTTCTGCTCGCTCCAGCCAGCATCAGTAGCGCATCATCTGAGAGCGATCTTTCGTCAGAAGCGTGTTTTTCTGGACTTGTGCAAGACTTAGAGCATTTGTGTTGCTACAGGACATTCCTAGATATGTCTCAACGACGTGTGGACCGCGAAAGGCGCGTTTTACCCGTCGGAAGGGATCGTGTAAGGCGCAGTTTTTGGACCTGGATGCTGGCGAGGGGCCAGCAACCCCATCATGACCCCGCGCCTCAAGGCCGATCTGTGCGGCCCACGTGTGGCTGAAAGTGTTTCAGGAAACACAGCGTATGCCTTTGATTACCCCTAGGAAGCATGTGGGCGTCCTTAGGGGCATTCGTAAGCATTTGGGAGGCCTCCAACCAAGGAACACAGATGAATATCGGAGCTTGATCAGGAACATGTCGCAAGTCCTCATTTTGATGGCGGATGGTCATCGAGTGATGAGGACATCAGTCCTGATGAAGTGAGATGATATGCCCCCAATGTCCATTCGGCTCCCACATCCCCGAAAGTGACTCGAAATTCAGTGGGTTCAGTGCTTACGAGGGGGAATCTGGAGGAGGGGAGGGTGAATAGGGACTCGAGGCTCAATCGAAGTGACTCGAATAGTGGGTCAGTGCTACGAGGGGGAATCTGAGGGAGGGGGAGGGTGGGGATACGGAGTCAAGTTTATCGCAGAGGACGATACAGAAAGTGAAGGCCTAAGTGAGGGTGATGGGCCAACGGGGGAGGGTAGAGTGCAATATCGTGCACGCACGGGCACGTAGAAGGTCGGCTCGTCGCGCCAGCCAAGGTGAAGGTCGGTCGTCGGAGAGTGACGAGGGGTGGACGGAGGACCCCACCCTCCTAACATGCACCCCTTCACGGCACCCCTGGGATGACCGTACCAGTACCCCTGACTGTTTTGGGGTTCATCCAGCTTTTCCTGACGCGGGAATTACTGGAATACCTGGTACACGAGACGGTGGACTACGCTCGGTACTGCCGGTATGAGCTGAGGACGACCTTGTCGTATTACTGGCAGGGTTGCAACCTCATTGACATGGCGCATTTTTTGGGACTCCACATTTATTTTTGGTATGACACCTGCTGCGACGTCAGGCATATTGGAGGAGCAAATTATTTTTTATGTATGCCGAATGTGCCTGGTGTTATGTCCTGGCGTTGGACAGGTACTTCAACGCCTTCAACCGAAGGGCCATACCCCGGAATAACAGTGATCGCCTCATTTTAGTGCGCCCAGTGTTGGATTATATCCATGAGCGGTGTAGTAATCTCGTGATTCCTGGAAAGAACCTGTCTTTGGATGAGGGGATGATGCCTTACAAAGGACGTCTTAGTATAAAAGTGTATAACCCCAAAGAAAGCCAAAAAAATATGGTGTGAAATTCTTTCTTATTACCGAGGCCAACACTGGATACGTTGTGGACTTTTCAGTGTATTCCGGGGTCTTCTCCACGCTGCGTGACACTGTATTCAATCTTGTGGGACGTTTCCGTAACCAGGGATATCACCTGTTTTATGGATAATTATTATAACTCGGTATCCCTGGCCCAGGAACTGTATGAAGCAGGTACCACGTCAGTGGTACCCTTCGGTTGGTGCGTGGGGCCCCGAATGTCCTCAAGAGGTTCGCTAGTCATCCGCAACACCTGGCAAGAGGAGAGACAGAGTGGCGGCAGAAGGGCGCTGTCTTCGTCATCTGTTGGAAGGGTGTCCGACTCGTCCCCATGATTACGACGAGTCATGAACCCATCCAAGAAGAGATCGTACAGTGGAAGAAGACACGTCGACAGGGCCGAGATGTGTTTGAGGAGTTTCGTACCGAGCGGCCTACAGTCATTGGGCACTACAACAGGCACATGGGAGGAGTTGATCTCTTTGATCAGCTCATCCAGTATTATCCCTTCGCCAGGAGAACCAGAAGGTGGACACAGAAGCTCCTCAAATACATCCTTCAGTGACCCACATACAGTTCCTAGAGGTAGCCGGGAATGCCCTCATCAACTTCGATCCCGATGAGTGGCCTTCCATAACTGACCCCCTGCCCCGAGCTGCAGATCTGCCCCTAGAGGAAAGGGGGAAAGGGCAGATAGGAGGGCCAACTTCGCTCGACCTGCCGCCGCCCCTGCTGCTGCCGCCCCTGCTGACGACGCCCCTGATGCCGCCGCCCCTGCTGACGACGCCCCTGCTGCCGCCGCCCCTGCTGACGACGCCCCTAATGCCACCGCCCCTGCTGACGACGCCCCTCTTGCTGCCGGCCCCGCCATCACCGCTTCTCGTCGGGTAGTGGACCCTGCGTGTCGGCTGCAGCCAGGGGATCACATACTGGAGGCCTTATAAGGGCGAAGGCAGAAACGGTGCCGGGTGTGCCATATGAATGGCAGAAGGAGAGACACCGGTTCTTCTGTCGTCTCTGCAAAGTTGCTCTTTGCAGGATAGGGGAGTGTGACGGAAAGTACCACACTAAGGTCATGTATCGGAGCGCGCCCCCTAAACCGACAGCGGAGGGCGCACGGGGCCGCCCCGGGTCCATCAGCAGTAAGGGCGCGCGTTCTCCCTCCTCCACCTGTACCTCGTCATGTCGAGTGGAAACAAATGCAAGACTCTTCAATGGAGGAGGGAGAAAACAAGAATAGAACGAAGAGTCAGGATTACGAGTGAGTATTCTGCATTTATTTTATATTTATTTTTATATTTATTACAATTTTTTATATATCCGAATCTGTGCATGATAGAATAATAATAAGACATTTCATTGTATGCGAAAAGAGAAGTGTCACCTGCATTCCTTTTATTTATGTAATGGTACCAGAATCGAAGAATGTAATATATATTTTTACGTAGAAAAAAAAAAAAAAATATATATATATATATATAATATATATATATATATATATATATATATATATATATATATATATATATATATATCAATTCAAGCTACAAATGTCCTTTAATATCTAAATTCACTTTACCTCCAAATGTATATTTTTCATATATGGTACCGAAGGGGAATTTTTTAATGATAATAATTTCGTCCCCCCATGGGATCGAACCACCGTCCAAGTGGACGGGGACGAAATCAGGACAGTCAGTGACGCTATCCAATCAGCCAACCAAAGAGACGCTATAAGTTCTATCGATTCTGACTTTACAAATCACCCTCGATCTGAGTGCTTTCGTAATTAGAATCGATATGAAAACCCCGTCTACCATGTTGGCCAATTCGAGCGTTTGACAGCACGTAGCCTTTTGTTTATGAATAATTATCACATCGAACCGTGGATCCATTTATAAAGTCAGAATCGATATGAAACTTATAGCGTCTCTGTTGGCTGATTGGATAGCGTCACTGACTGTCCTGATTTCGTCCCCGTCCACTTGGACGGTGGTTCGATCCCATGGGGGAACGAAATTATTATCAATTAAAAAGTTCCCCTTCGGTACATATATGAAAATATATCATTTGGGAGGTAAAGTGAATTTAGATATTAAGGACATTTGTAGCTTGAATTGATATATAAATGGATCACGGTTCGATGTGATAATTATTCATATATATATATATATATATATATATATATATATATATATATATATATATATATATATATATACATATATATATATATATATATAATATATATATATATATATATATATATATATATATATATATATATATATATATATATATTATAGATATTGGATTTTTTTGGGTAAGAAAATTACTTACAGCCTAGTAATATTCAATCATTTACCTTCACTTTAAAACAAATTGCAAGTCTCTAGAACAATATCTCGATTTATGGTGAATATTTGAAAAAAATATTTTTATTCCCTCCGCGCGCCGATTATCGGCAGCGAATCTACGAAATGCGTAGGTCACATTCTCCTAATATTTGTGCCTTTTCATATTACGCTTATTTTAAAGTTTTATATATGGAAATGTGCGCAAAAACATGCACAATATAAAAAGAAATATTGGAAGGTTGTAGCATTTTTCATTTTTGAAATATTTGCATATAAAGTACGATATGAACGAAAAAAAACTACGATCGGTCAACTTTGACTCAACCGAAATGGTCAAAAAACGCATTTGTAACATAAAAATCTTACAATCAAGTAATATACAATCATTTATCTTCACTTTAAAACATATTGCAAGTCTCTAGAACCATATCTCGATTTATGGTGAATTTTTGAAAAAAATATTTTTTTCCCGTCCGCGCGCCGATTCTCGGCAGCGAATCTACGAAACGCGTAGGTCACATACTCCTAATATTTGTGCCTTTTCATATTACGCTTTTTTTAGAGTTTTATATATGGAAATGTGTGCAAAAACATGTACAATATAACAAAAAATATTGGAAGGTTGTAGCATTTCTCATTTGTGAAATATTTGCATATAAAATACGATAAGTACGAAAAAACTACGATCGGTCAACTTTGACTCAACCGAAAAGGTCAAAAAACGCATTTTAAACATAAAAATCTTACAGTCTAGTAATATTAAATCACATATCTTTATTTTAAAAGAAATTGCAAGTCTCTAGAACAATATATCGATTTATGGTGAATATTTGAAAAAAAATATTTTTATTCCGTCCGCGCGCCGATTCTCGGCCGAAAATCTCCGAAACGCGTAGGTCACATTCTCCTAATATTTGTGCCTTTTCATATTACGTTTTTTTTAGAGGTTTATATATGGAAATTTGTGCAAAAACATGCAAAATATAACAAAAAATATTGGAATGTTGTAGCATTTTTCATTTTTGAAATATTTGCATATAAATTATGATAAGTACGAAAAAAACTACGATTGGTCAACTTTGACTCAACCGAAAAGGTCAACAAACGCATTTGTAACATAAAAATCTTACAGTATATTAATACTCTATCATTTATCTTCATTTTAAAACAAATTGCAAGTCTCTAGAACAATATCTCGATATATGGTGAATATTTGAAAAAAATATTTTTATTCCCTCCGCGCG
>NC_087216.1:51770280-51797780 GCF_015104395.2 Macrobrachium nipponense | reverse complement strand
TTCAATTGAAACACCTGGGTTCGATCTTGATGTGAGTCAGAATATATATATATATATAAATATAGTATATATATATATATATGTATATAAAATATATATATATATATACATATGTATACATATAATATATATATATAGATATATATATATAATATATATATATATATATATATATATATAATATATATATATATATATATATATATATATATAAATATAATATATATATATATATATATATATATATATATATATATATATATATATATATATATATATATATATATATATATATATATATATATATATATATATATATATATATATATCAAGCTACATCCTAATATCTATCCGCTTGCTACGTCCCTCGAAATTAAAGTATGATTTTCCATTGAGATAATAGCTTAAACCGAACCGGAAGAAGTTTTTTAACAATTTTTTTAACACGATAATAGATGTTTGCCTGTCCCAGGCTGGCGGAACCCAAGAAGCCATTCCATGATTCACTAAACTCCCAGGACGGTCAGTGGAATGCCTGTTTTAACCTAGCTACAGCCAACCTCTCGCGGGTTTAGGCTGGGGTAGGGTAAAAGCCTTCCACCTTTACGTCCTGGATTTGAATCTGGCTTTCTTGGCGTTAGTTCGCCCTGGGACCAGGCAAATCTATTATCGTTGTAAAAAATTCCCCTTCGGTTAAGCATAGTATGAAATATAAGCTAAAATTCCGAGGTAGAGCGGAATTAGATATTAAAGGGACATTTGTAGCTCGGAATGGTGTGCAATATGAATCAACCTAGGTAATGTGAATATGACAGCACACACACACACACACATATATATATATATATCTATATATATAATATAATATATATATATATAGGTTTATATATTGACTGTTGACATGTATGTTAGTTCTGTATATGTGGTTACTGTCGGAGTAGATTTAAGATCTATTCTATTCGCGTACTATGAATTACTATAGTCTATCAGCTGTTAGAATATTGTTAAATGTAAATGCGGCTATATAGTATATCATATATCACTCGATACTTGCTATACGTCTCATATATTAGGTCTAATATATTGGATATATATTCATTGAATGGATTATGGCATTCAAAATCCACAGCATATATTTGTGAGTGCTTCGATTTTGAATATTATAGGTATTGTCGAAATCGTGCCATCTAAATATATAAATACGCTGATACTCCTTACATCTAGAAAAAACATAAAAATAAAAGTCAAATGCTTCCCCTATCCTATATGTAGAAAATCACATAAATCGCAAGTTTTCCCTATCAGGATTCGCAAAAATATTCGTGGGTCCTCCAGCTTTTTTACCTTTATCCTTCAGCATTCAGCTCAAATAGCGCTCATTATTCGACCCGAAAGGAATCGGAGACAAGAAATGTCATCTGGGTCAATTGCATTTTATCATTGTTTGGAGAGTCCCCCAACGACAGGCCTGTCATCAAGACCCTCCGTCGTACCTATGAATGATTTTTGTAGGAATAACATCTTTATAAATGATATTCTTTTTCTTTCAAATATATTTTGAATGTGCTATTCGAGTTATAAAGAATTTTCCGGATCACTTGAGAAATATTATGGAACAATTTTCATGGAATTAAAAGTAAATGTGGTTTACCACTGTGTTGATACTTTAGCAGTGTGATATTATAATCTTAGATTTAATCTGCATACCAAAATGGCAAAACTGATCAAAGTTCCGCATCATATTTTGGTTATATTACTTTAGAGGGAAATAAGCAGCAGAACATTTCTATTACCGAAGTGTATATTTCTAAAATATTATCCTCTTCAAAGAAAGTACAATTTTGACCAAATTTAGAAATAACACGAACCAAGAAATTTTGCTGAGCAGCGTAAGTAAGCGTATAGTCTAAAAATAAATTCTTTATCCACCAAAGCTTTCATTTTAACAGAGTAGAAAAATGCTGTAATTGCGTTTTCACTTTATGACGTTTTACATCAAGTCCCTCATCAATGTTACGGGAATAGTCTATGGATGTCCTTATAAATTCAGATCAATGGACTTCTGTTGAATGTTTGCTTATTCGGGGCGTAATCCTAAAATACTTTATTCTTGTTGTTACTGTTGCTGTTGTTGTTCCTGTTGTTGTTCTTGTTGGGGGTTAAAAAAGGTCTATGGAAGAGCCCAAAAAGATCTGAAAAAGCTGTTTCGGGTTAAGTTAAAGAAACGGGAATTTTAGGATTGGAAATTTATGATTTACTAATTGAAATCAAAGTTTGAAAATTTTTAAATAAAATAGTTTATTTATTTTAATTTTTGTTGGTGAAACGTGGATTTATTTGACTGTAGATTTTATTATGTATAATTTACGTTAAAAGTTAGGGATATAACGTTTACAACTTATGCGTGAGGGGAAAAGCTAATAATACAGGTACCGAGTAAGCTGGAGGTCGGATCACCCTTTGTTAAGTTATATTTTCGTTCTTTATTCTTCCTTGCAATTAAAATACAAGCTGGACTGATTGTAGATCATAGTTGATTTAGGAACTAAACAAGTAGTCCTGAATTGATTTGCCACTTCAGAATAACTGGATTTAAAGGAAAAGGCTTCCTATCTAACTTGCAAGGTCGTTTAAGCATAATATTTCACTGTTTATATTTTTTTAGTAAGAGTGAATGCTAAGAAAAAGAAACTTCTTACGCTTGCATATACCACCACAAATTATTTAGAGAATGCTCTCACGTTAATTGAATATAATGATATCAGTGAGAGGAACAGTTAAACTGAAATTTGTTTCTATTCTAAGCACAATGTAGCAGGGAGTAATTCACAATCAGATTTTAATGCTTTATGCAAATGGAATTCAACGTTTTAATGGTACTTATTTTCATGCGGGCAATACTTCTGCTTGTGTTTATTTATTCAGGTCTTTTTGTCTCACAACAAAAACAAATTGTACACCTTTTTATTATAATACATAATGTTTGGAATAAATATATATTGGGCTCATATTGGCTATGATCTCTGCTAATAACGTATAAACGCACATAATTTCTTTTCCTTATTGGGCTATTACACTTTTCTATAATAAACTGTTGATTAAAACGTACTGCCGCAACTGTACCTTTCGACCAATCTATTGGCACATATTTGAAATTTCATCCTCTTATTTAAACTGTAGGAAATTAGACTCCATATCGATCTATCAAAACATGATTTCCTTTTGAAAATGAACATTTCAATTTTGAGTGTTTTAATTAGAAACTTTCCTCATAAGTAAAGGACAATATAAGCAGCTAGACTAACATCCTTTGAGACAGACAAGAGATTTGTTTATTAGTTCTTCGTTTACGACCGTTACATTGTTATGATAGACATTTTTCACATCAAAATTGACGCTAATACTATATACTACAGGAACCTAAAATTTGAAGCACATCAAAAGGTAAATGAAAGCGTTCTTGACAACATATTAATACAGCTAGTTACATCGTGAGAGGCTTGCAGCGTCACTCTTAATGATTTCAAGAGAAACTACGATACCTTTCGTTTCTGTCCAAGCCTGTTTATATAAAGGTACACTTTTTATACACACACACACACACACACACACACACACACACACACACACATATATATATATATATATATATATATATATATATATATATATATATATATATATATATATATATATATATATATATGTATATTTCTAAAAGGACCTTAATCGAACTGCATGATACCTATACCTGGTTCACTTAAGGTAGATTCTTGGGTGAGCCCTATGCCTACGAGACGTTTGTTTGGCAGCCGCTGATTGGCTGGGAGCTACCTACCTCCCGGTAACAGCCAATCAGCGGCCGCCAAACAAACGTCTCACAATCATAGGGCTCAATCCAAGAATCTACCTTAAGTGAACCAGTTATAGTGGAGTTATTTATCGAAAAATGTTACAGCGGAGTTGAGCGTTCATGTGTTGGGGGGGAAACCATTACATACAAAAAAAAAAAAAAAACAAAAAAAAAAAGTCATGGCTATGGGTTCGAGTCTTTTTTCAATTTTAACTAACATCTTTATGGAATGGTTTGAATGGAAAGTAATTAAAATTGGAGTAACGACAGGGTGGGCTATTAGGGCCTATAGAATTTGCAGTCCCAAATTCTTAGATGAAGAGCTTTAATACCTAAGGGAGAGTTTTTGGAGATTACGATACTCCAAGTATAGTGGGAGCGGCCACACATCAAGGGACGAAAAAAACTAGTTTTGGGAGAGGGAAGGGAGAGAAAAGAACATTTGAAAGGGAAGGAAATAATCACAGTCCCGGTCAACAGCACTATTACACTCATCAATAGGAAACTACAAATGTTCAAATTTTTAGGTAGCTACAAAAACATTAATAGGAATAAAATAGTTATAACAAAAAGCCGGTAGAAAGGGGGAAGAGGTGATGGGGGGGAGCGGGTGTGGTATATATGGCGAGAACGGCAAATCTTACAAAGAGTAAAGCAAGCAACACATATAAAATATAAGGTACTATAATCCGATATCGGCAGTTGCTGAACAATGTTGGGAAAAAGACCAAAAAATAGACGGGGAATTTATGAGTTTTGTTTAACAAAACAGCCAGACTGATTTTAGAAAATACTTTCATAAAATGCGCTAACGATGTAGTGGCAGTCAACAATAGAAACGGACTGGAAGCAGGATCTCAAGAAAAATCATATAATTCACAATAAAAAACATACGCACAAATACAAGAAACTGTACGGAAAATAAACACCTGGAACATTGTGTCATAGGGAAAGAACGGCCAAAGGTCACGAGGGCGGACCTAAACAGGAAAAACAGGGTCATTAAAATATTGAGAAATCAGCACGCACATATTAGTCATGAAGCCAGCCTCTAAAACTTGGGAAAATGGGCCCCTGAAAGATAAACTTTTGTAACTTATATTTTTGTAATTTACAACATTCCAGGAGCATGGGAATATAAGATACCATTAAAAATCTCGTTGCGAAATCTATGGAATGAAGCAGAGTTCAGAAGTAACTCTTCACGTCAAACACGTTCAAGAGAGAAACGCCATTTCTGAAAAACAGTACTGTTATATCCTTATAGTATTATTTTTGTAGCTTAAATGTTTAGCTGAATAACGATAATCCTATAAAACTAGCATATGCTCCAGTGTTATTACAAAAATACATACAAATACATAAGATTTACTGAAAAAAATATGCATGTTTCTTATTAGTATGTCTGAAACAGCCTCCAGGTACATTCTATTACATCTTTATCACAGGATAGACCATTGCTGGTGATCTCTAGAATGAAAATTACAGCATTAGTTAATATCTATAGCAACATAGGTTCTTGTAATACCTCAACCTCAGTATTTTGCTTTCCATACAAAATAACGTAAAATGGCTTTCCCATGTATGAATAATTCGATTGCGATTATTTTAATGGAAGGCGCATAAACAAAATATTAAATATATAATATTACCTCATCTAAAAGGCACTCAATAAATGGTATTTTATACGCTATGACTACTGGTATTGACACAGAAATTAACTTTATCTCCAGTTTCATTGCAAAATCACATATAAAAATATAAGATTTACTGGAAAATAAAATACGCCTGAAATAGCTTCCAGGGACATAGTTTCACCTCTTTAATCTCAGGATATATAATACTGCTGATATTCTTCGGAATGATAACTACATTAATAGTATAATCTATGGCAACATAGGCTCTTGGATTAATCATCGCAGTTGAAAATGTGCTTCACCTTTTCAATCAAATCAGCATCCTCCTTGACTTGTTTATTTGAACTTCTATGACAGCCTCCAGATATTCCTCACTGCCTCCGAAACATTGGTTAATAGTGTCAAAGCCTTGATGTATTTGTCACGAATTCCTCGGTTCTGTGAGATGCTTTTAAACAAATGAGGACTTTCCCCCTCTATTAAAAGTCTGTTCCAGGGCTAAATCAATCTGTGTTCCACAGAAAACCCTTTCTGATTAACAAACAGTACATAGTCCTACAGAAAACTTCTGGAAAGTTTCTGGGTGAGTGACTTCTAGCATTTGCATGTCATAGATATATAGTGGTAAGCAGTTAGAATATTTAAAATATTTGGAAGAGATAACATGGACTGCACCTCTGCCAAGTTGGCACTCCATGCACCCGACCTCTCAGCTACAATGTATTCTCTTATAAACATAGACCAGAATTTGTTGTTGGGCCAAGAGTTTCTTCAAATGCTACTCACAGGGATGAAGAAGGAGGAAAGACTGTTGAACCTGATTAATTTTGGTTAGTATATCTTCTTTGACTGAGCATTCCAAAGTTTGAGACGGCTCATCAACATATATTTCAAGTTTTAGTAGAGCTTCTGATTCACCGAGTGTTCAACCATTGCTGGAATGCCTTCCATTTAAGTTGCATCATAGCCTCAGATACTAGAGAGTAGTACCGGAACATTTTGTAGTAGTCTTTTCCATTGATAATCTTATTTGCTGTGCCTAGCAAGCAAACTTCACTCTCAACAAGGATGTCCTCCATACTACTTCCTCACATGAAAAAGCCAATCGATGAGAGAACATTTTCAGTGATATGAAATCCTCCCATATGTACTATAAGATGACTATATATTTCAAGATATTTAGTTATAAATCCTTTAACAATGCCATATTATAGCTTGATCACGCGTAACTATTGTATTTTCTTGGCCAAGGTTTTCAGTTACCCTGATAAGGTAATCTAGTGATGCTTGCACAACATCAGGTTTCGTTGGAGATTCTGGAGAGGTTGGGCCATAGGCAATTACAGTTTTGGATTTTCTGTCAAAAAACATTTAAAAAAATGTATTCCAATATATCGATTTATTCCCTCTGAACTGTTCTGCATGAATCCTAGTCAGTGATCAAACAAAGTTATCATCTAACAAGATGTCTTTGAGCTCTGCTTCACACCCATAACTGACTACTAGTGGCATGTTTGGTGATAAAGCTATGTCCTAATGACAAATTACTTTCTGAGGCTGAGAGTTGTAAAGTAGTTGGAGTATCTGTTTTCTTTCTTCTTTTAGCAGAGATTTCACATGTTGAGTCTTCATCTCTGTCTTGAAATTTGTACAATGTATGTGTTGAGGCATGATGTGTTCTTCCATTGCGTGTATCCTCTGAAATATCTAGGTTATCAAATGTGCATTATAAGAAATTAACTTGGTTTAGATTGGTTGGAATGGATACCATATCAATTTCAATTTTGTTATTCACAAGGTTAGCCATTGATGTTTTGTATCTGTGCACCGTCATAGCGTATACTGTGCCCAAACCTATCAAGAGTTCTTGCTAAATCTTTGCTTCTTGTTTGACTCAAAACATGAAAGGCCAGGCCTATTTGATTGGGCATATGTACTCTAGATACACACAAAAATCAGATCTTGGGTTATATTCAGAACTTTTTCATGATCTTTTAGTGGAAGAGGTACCCTTTCTGTTTCATCTCATCCATGCAATCAGATTTTACAATATATTTGGGATTAAATTTTCTTCATATTTATAAGAAACTTGCTTTTTATCCCAAGAATATCAAAACATTTTGAACTCTGCTCTTTTGTTTTGTTTTTCATTTCCGTCTGGAGCCGTTTTGCTACTATATATGTTTAATTTTGAGGTTCTTTACTCATCATTTTTCACCAATGCAGTATGTGTCTGTAATTGTTATTCATTTGATTTGTTGTGTAACTTTGTTATCAAGCTAAATATTTCACTAACTGTAATGTAGAATGAGCATATTTTGCTGGTGTGTTTTCTTTGGGGAATGAATTGCCTTTTGTTTCCATAAAACTCCTTTAGTTTGTCTACTAGATATGTAACGACGTGCATTTGCAATTCCTTTCTTAGCTAAAATATTAAGGTATTTCTTTAGAATTTGTGACAAAAAAGATGCTGAATAATGTTCCAGAAGGGGATCAGATTTTTCACCACAAAGCTGTTCGAAACCAAGTGTATGGACTAGTATGTGTTGAAGAGCATTCCTCATATTTTCTACTACATAGAAATCGTGTCTTACATAGTCTGTGATGCCTAAAATCTTTGGAAATCATATAAACTAAGGAGTATCATGCCCTTCAGTCTTTACCAAAATGGATTCATCACCCAGTTCATTAGCTTTTGTCTGTATAGAATGCTGCAAATCAAACGACCTTACAAAGACAAGCGCATACTTACCTTTAGGATAACTACTCTTTCCACAAATAAGGCAACAAGTTTTAGCATCTAATGTTGTTGGTAAGGTTGTTCGACTCGTTATGCGACGTGATTTATTCAACGAAAAAAAAGCTGCTCGGTCCTTCTGCTTCTTGTTCCTGTCTGTTTTCAAGATCTTCAATCTTATTTCTGTTTGTGTACACTTTTACATTCTTTGTGACATTTAGGATCATTCTTGAGGAAATCCTCTTCATCATCAGTGTAGTGAGGTAGTCTATGGTAAATATCATCCTGCCTAGTAAGCAGAGCAGACCTAAAACTTAGAAATCCTCTCGCTGTTAGTTTTGTGAGAGGTTTTGTAGAAGTTTTTTGAAATATCAGATATTCTTTAAATGTGAAGTTAATACTAGTTTGACTTGTTTCAGCTTTCCAAACAGGAGCTATTTCTAACTGCTGTCAATTCAGTTTCCGACATTTAATCTAAAGTAAAAAGATTTTTTCATTAGTTTTCTCCCATAAAGGCCTACCATTTATAATTTTTTTATCTTCCTATCAATCTGAAGTATATAAAAAGATAAAAATTATCTATTAAGAAAAAACTGAGTTTCAAGCTATTTGAATTTTTTAACTATTACTCAAAATCGGCTTTTAGATAGAGAATTTTTAGTAAAACTTACATTGCTAATTATATATATCAATTTCTAATTTTATATACGTTATTTAAAATGCAGTCGGCAATGGGGGGCCATATTTGGACTTAATCTGACCATTCAAAATTAAATTTTAGTAAATCAATCAATTTTGAGAAAACAGTGTATTTTTCCGTCAAATGCTTTTTTAAAAAAAGTACTTTTGTAACGATGTTTTGAAAAGTATCTTACTTTCTTAGATACCTTAGGCAGCCCTCTTAACAACTAAGACACCACAAATGTTAATATGATGGGTCCAACAAAACTTAATTTTTTTCATGATAGCCTCAAGGGTAGGCTATATATATATATATATATATATATAGATATATATATAGTATATATATATATATATATATATATATATATATATATATATATATATACTATATATAATTATATGTGTGTTTGAGTGTGTGTTTATATGTTTGTTTGTTTATTTGTTAGAAAAACGTCTTACAGATTCCTCCACATTCTCTCACATGTACCTCGTCTTATGACAATCGTTCGTTAACTTAGAAATATCTAAAGTCGAAGGCTAGTCGTACCTGTGTAACATATTTAAAAAAAAATATGCTGGAAAAGCAATATTCTGCACGCTGCTGTCTTTCAGAAACTTCTGAGAAAACAAATTTTTTGCCACTGCTGTAATTAGGTAAGTTTTTGGGGCCTCATTTGCATAGTTGCAAGCAAAATAAGAAGATCGCAGACCGGAACACAATCAGAACACACTATATAATTTGTTTAGCTGTTTAAAAAAGTTAATCAAAAGAACTATAATGTCAGGGAGAAGCTGGTGTCTCGGGGAATCTGCGGTTGTTAACAGTTTAATCTTCCGTTATATTCACTGACGAGGAGTTGATGTCCTATTCCCTCTTTTATGCGACTTTCTTTTTCTCCAGCGATGCTGTTAATCATACCTCTGATTTTATTTCTCATTTAACGATTTTTGTACTACTTTAACTCCCTGTTCTTATAGTTTATTCTTTCTCCTTATTAAAAAAAATACTACCGTGGAAGATTTATTCATTCAGTAAAGGAATACATGTCATTATTAAGAAAATAAAAGAGAATTTGTAATACCATAAGCAGGGTGTTCTCCAAAAAATTATTTAATGCAAATATACCTGCAATTTCTGACAACAAATAATTTCATGGTTATACACTACGAACATGCGTGGAATCACCAGGTAAATACATAAACAACAGAAATGAGACTACCGCGAAAGATGTTATATGATCTGCAGAGTAAAAAAACTGTTTCCCTTGGGAGGAAGATAATTTCCTGATTAGTAAAATATTCACGAATGAAAGTTATTCTCTGCATCAATATGACTTGTCAACACAAGCTCTGAATATTCATGATTGAACCGAGCGAAAAAATGCTCCATGTTTATGCCGGGCCATAGTTCATTTCGCGTGAGGTGAGTCAACACTGAAGGGAAATATTTGCAAATCGGAAATTAAAATGTCAGCAGCTGCTTTTAATGACAGTTGTTTTTTCATCAGGGGAAGCGAGGGCGAAAAATCGAGTCATTTACATATAATGGATGTCGAATTGAAATGATGTTTTGATTGCAATAAAGGATCGCCATTATATAATGGGAAGCTCTCATTATGATTTCTTTTTTTATAAAACTGGATTAACTAAAAATGGACTTGGTCCTTTTTTTTTAGCGTAAGACTGTATCTCTTAATTAAAATGCATTTTAAATCGTTCGTGTTTATAATATAGATAGCAGTATCTTGCCAACGTGGAATCAGAGGGATTTATTTCTGGTGATTAAAAATTAATTTCTCGATATAGTAAGCTGTAGGTCCTGTTGCCAGGTAACCAAGTTTCTAATCCTTCGGGCCAGCTCTAGGAGAGCTGTTAATCAGCTTAAGATATACTTAACTTTTACCAGAGTAAACTCTTTGTTGTCTTGCCTTATTTTATTTAGTCTGAGAAAGCCATATATATAGTATATATATATATATTATATATATATATATTATATATATATATATATATATATATATATATATATATATATATTATATATATATATACACACACACACACACACACACACACACATATATATATATATATATATATATATATATATATATATATATATATATATATATATATATATATATTATATATATTAGTCATTCAATTAATTCAATATTAAAACTCGAGTATATCATTTGTTACAAAACACGTAAAATTTAGATTCAATAATAAATTTCAACGGCATAATTATGGATTATCCCTCAAGTGACTTGTAGAGGGACAATGTCTGGGAAATAAAGGTGTATGACCCAAAAATAATAAACATCAGAGAAACAAAAAAAAAAAAAAAACATAAAATTCAACTCAAACTCTTCACGTTACAACTTTGGCAGAAGAGGTGGCCGGGTTGGGGGTGGGGGTGGGAGGGGGTGGGAGGGGGTGGCCTCTGACCACTGATATGTTCCACTTACAGAGTTTGGTTCCCAAAATAAAATGCAGACAAGAGGCGTTGACCTGATATGGAAGAATAAAACTTTTCTGTAAAGATAAACCTCTTTTCCCGATGGTTGTTAGCGAAATTTCATCAGATAAGATTTTGGCCAGAACTTAAATTACTGCCTGTGTCTGCTGATTCTTGATAAGAATATTCAGTTATTTTTCCACAAGATTGCTAGAAAAGCTTTAATGGCTAATTGCACATTGATTATTCTCCATTACTCTTTAATTTAACAGGTAGGTTTTTGTATCAACAGTATAGGTAAAACACGCTCATTTTCTAACCTAGAATACATTCATAATATATTTAATCTCATCTATTTGTCATGTTCAGAAGGAAATGAGATGTTGAACTTGAAAGCTTGTGTAGAGTGAGAAACTTCACAAAGATGTTGTTTAACATGAATACATTTTCACCTTGTTCACAGACAAGATATATCTAGGCCCCACTTTCGTTTTTCTTGATCCATGTATAGGCATTACGAACTAGTTCACAGTATTAACTGCAATATTACCCGTTCTGTCTAGCATTAAGCATACACACACACGCACACAAACATAGAATGAGAGAGAGAGAGAGAGAAAGCTGGAGAAACGGTCTGTCTACTAAAAAAAATATGGAAAGTATCTCGAGTAATATTTCCATATTCTTGAGCAGCTTACCAGGATAGAAAAAAAATATAGGCTGATTTAGTCTTGATGAGGAGATGGTATTTGTGAAGAATACCATTGACTTCAATAGGAATTGCATAAGAGAGAAATTAAGCCCAAGTATCATATCTTACACTTACACACACACACACACACACACAACACACACACACACACAAACATATATATATAATATAATATATATATATATATATATATATATATATATATATATATATATATATATATATATATATAATATGTGTATATATGTTGTGTGTGTAATGTGTGTGTATATAATATGTATAGTGTTGTGTATGTTGTAACGTTGAGTGTAAGATTATGCATTTAGGCTTAATTTCTCTCTTAGCAATTCCTATTGAAGATCAATGGTATTCTCACAAATTACCATCAATCCTTATCAAGACTAAGTCAGATATATATCTATCTGGTAACGACTGCTCAAGAATATGAAAATATTACTCGAGATTACTTTCCATAATTTTTAGTAGACAGACAGTTCCCCCGCCCCCTCTCTCTCTCTCTCTCTCTCATCTCTCTCTCTCTCTCTCTCTCACCTCTCTCATTCTATATATAATATATATATATAATATATATATATATATATATATATATATATATATATATATAAGTATATATATATATAATATAAATAATATATATATATATATAATATTATATATATATATATATATATATATATTAATATATATATATATGTATACACACACACATATATATATATATATATTTATATATATAATATATATATATATATATATATATATATATATATATATTATATATATATATATACATATATATATATATATATATATATTATATATATATATATACATATATATATATATATATATATATATATAATATACATAAAATATAATATATAATAATATATATATATATATATATTTATACTATATATATATATATTTAATAACACATATATATATACTATATACACACACACACACACACATTACACACACACATATATATAATATATATATATATATATTATATTAAATATATATATATATTATATATATATATATATATATATGGGGATACAATCTACAATGAAGTAAATTCCTCTTGTAGTTTTTTAAAATATATATTTCTTGTGAACAAGACCACAGTTTGATGGTCGAAAGCTTTAATCCTTTACAAGAAATATATATTTTAAACTACAAGAGGAATTTACTTCATTGTTGGGATTGTATCCCCATTTACTTAGAGGTACGACATAGTACCTGGCTTCTGCATTATATTATATAATGTAATATATATATATATATATATATATATATATATATATTTTATAAAATATATACTATAATATTATATATATATATATATATATATATATATATATATATATATATATATATATATATATATATATACACACACACACACACACACACACACACATATATATTATTTAATATAAATTAATAATAAAAATATTAAAATATAAATATATATATATATATATATGAAATTAAATATATATATATAAATATAAATATATATAATATAAAAATATAAATATATATATATATATATATTAAATATATAATATATATATATATATATAAGAAGAAGATATATATATATAGTATATATATAACTATATATATATATAGAATATTATAAAATTAATAAACCATAGATAGATAGATAGATAGATATATTAATATTATATAAATTAATATATATTATTACTATATATTATATATATATAATAATGGGTTGTATATATATATATATAATATATATATATATATATATATATAAACTATTCAATGGCAATTCTTTATCTGCTCAAATCAAAATAATAGCAGCCAGATGTATATCTCATAATTTCTTTCAGAACCTTACAATTTCTTTGCTCTTTTCTGGGCTGTCTCTTTCCCGTCTGCATTAACGTAGCAGTAAGACAGTCCTTCTAACTCTTAAACATCAAAAGAAATGAATAAATAACAAATATGAAGAAATAGTAAATAAACCAACATACGTGAATTTAGGAGACGTCAGCAGAAAGGAGGATTTAATTTTCTCTTATAAATTTCAAGCACAACACTATTTCTTCTTGATTAGCCTTCATTTAGCGTAAGTGGTTTGCTTCGATATTGAAATTTCTTGAAAAAATTGCTGTCCATCTTGTATGTAATTCAAATGAAAAAGAAATAAAAACAGAAGAAATTGCAACTATTACTTAGTTATATCATTTCTAAAGATACTTCTCTTAATTCATTGCAGTATCTAATATAAATGTGTAGGCGACATACTCCGTGGTTAATCTTACTCGAGTCATTCAAGAGATTCGTTTTATTACTAAAGTTGCAGCAGTGGACACGGTTCGCTTCTGAACATTTTCGTTTTTACACTACGGTCTTGGGGAAGTTCTTTATGACAGCCATTATGTCGTAAAGTCGTTATTTAGTTCGGAACAGGTTATTAGCGAGAGAAATTGCCAAGTGATTTTCGTGAGACCAGTGCCGTGCCAGACTTTTCATTTAGAAGGAAGGTGACCTTCGGTGGTAACCAAAGCAGCGGTTTTAACCTTGATGAAATAGATGAGCCGACCGTGAAACGTGATCAGGCCTTGTTATCTGACACAAAGGGGCCAATTTTGTTTTATAGGTTTACTGAAGTCATTACGAAACTTCGAACGGAGAAATATGCATGAAAGTGAAAAATTAATTTTCAATATTAACAATGGTTTTGATGAACGTTCTACAATATAATAAGGATTTCTATATTGATGCAGGGGTTGTCTATGGCTTGTATAGTTAAACATAATTATGCAATAATGGTAAATATAGATTACAATTTAGGACTGGCAGAAAATTCGTTGTGCTTATCCCTTTACTTACTGTTTGTTAGGGTGGCTACATGCCAGCACGAGCTATTACTCATGAACCATCCACGGAGTCTACATACACAAATATTTTAAAATTCCTTAGGTGATAAAAATAAAGATATGTTCTTTATGAATATCAACCCTTGTGTGCCGTCATTTCTACCTGCCTCCAAGAGATCATTTCAGTCAGTCCCCATTTGTTTCTCCATTTTACCTTCTACATATACGCTACTACATATCTTTAATGACCATCTACACAAAATATTAATCTTCCTGATGACTCATTTTCAGCCAATCACCCCTTATTTCTACTTAGGGGTTACTGCATATCTATATTAATCATCTCTATCATCGTATCTATCATGGCACTCCAGTTCATCCTCATACCGAGGCCCTTATACCTATAGAAAACGACATTTAACGACAATATTCGAGGTCGTAAGGTACAGACTAAATAAAAGCAATAATAGGGGTATGTATTTTTTTTCGCTGCTGGTACAGACCACAATATTATGTTTTTTACGATTGTAGAGAACATGCAGTTGCCAAAAAATGAAAAAAAAAATGAATAAATAAACAAAGCACATAGTAAAAAAAATACATGAGTATACATAAACGAAAGCAGTGTAATAATTACCTTTGTATCTTCATTACAAAAATTATCACTCATTTTAACACACACACACACACACACACACACACACATATATATATATATATATATATATATATATATATATATATATATATATTATATACATATATATATATATATATATATATATATATATATATTATACATATATATATACTATATATATTATATATATGAAGCACCGACAGTTCCGCTGAGGACATTTCAGCGCCGACAATTCCGCGCCAACAATTCAGCTTAGAGACAATTCAGCGCATGACGATTCAGAGCAAGAACTATTCAGCACAAAGACATTTTGCGTAATCACATAAGAATATGGAAAACGAAGAAAACAGTCATCAAATTAATTCTTTATTTGTAACATATTGAATTTTAAAAAGTAGACACAAATATTTATTGAAATGACTTACTATAAAATATTCCTGTACAAAATATTCATACTAATTGTTTTCTGCAATTCATGAGGTAGCTTATATTTTGTAATTATTCCAATTGTTTGCTCGATTCCCATATTTACTAACTGGGGTTTTATTGCCTTTGCTGTTTTCTGATAATTTGATTTTTTTTCTGGAATCGTCGTGTCCAGTTGTGATTCTCAGTATCCTTTTCTCTTCGTTGTCTTGCTCCAGTTTCAAAAACTCCTACAAACTTATAACGAGTTATTGGTCTTTGGTAGGTTTCCCTGCGCCCGATCAAAATTAGTCCATAACTCAGGTTTAAAAATAGCATCTCTTTCCGATTCAGGAGGCTTAACATTTTGCAAAGATTCAAATACCTCGTAAACATCATCAGCTGGCACAAAAGCTAAGGCCACCAAATCTTACAATATTTTGGAATATGATCCTCGCTTATACTATAACTGCGTAAGATTTAAAGCCTGTATTTTCCGCCATATGCACTAAGTCAGATGAAAGAAGCAACCACTTATTTGCGTGTCTTCAAACGCATTTGAAAATGCATTTTGAAAAGCCTTTTCAAAATCACAAAGCATCGTATCGGGCGTCATATCTGGGGCTAAATTTAAAATTGTCCTTAATGCCCTTTCATATGAATCCTGCAAAAGTATACATATCACTAGAACAACAAAGCATTTACTGAACATATAAATAACATAAAGTTAGTAGAAAATGCGTGTTTTTTTTTCCATGCTTTAGCTTTATTTCGCCAAATATTTCGCTGAATTGTCTCCAAGCTGAATTGTCATGTGATGAATTGTCGGCGCGGAATGGTCGGGTCACGATATATATTATATTATATTCTATTATAATTATAATATATATATATATATATAGAATATATTATATATATATATATATATATATAATATATATATATATATTATATGTATGTATATTTGAGTGGTTTGGGCTAATTTTAATCCTTACTGCAAAACAAACGTATTTCTTTTCAAGTCATTGAGATATTATAAATGATAAAAATTAGTGCCAGTGTTATATTGACCTAACGTATCTCTCTCTCTCTCTCTCTCTCTCTCTCTCTCTCTCTCTCTCTCTCTCTCTCTCTCTCTCTCTCTCTCTCTCTACTTCTGATCTACATACACGCAAATAAAAAATGATTGAATATATCTTATTACAGATAACACTTACAGATACACCAAATGTGTTTTGTTTCCATTCGTTTCTGTTTGTTCGCAGAGTAAGAAATGCTGGTATTTTTCTTATACACAAACATCCGGCCAGTGGAATGTGCATCGAATATCTAGACTTCATGTGGAGGACCCTCCAGGATTAGTACTTGGAAAAGGAAAGTGTAAGCAGCAGACGTTATACGAAAAAATTATTTCATTAGAATGCATCTCCGCTATCTTATTTTCCCCTGTGTCAAGCTGTTTCTTAAACATGAATTCTTTTCAGAACAACACGTTTAGGCAAATAATTTTAATGGTGCTTAAGACCTGCTTTTAATGGCATTGCTCTTTCAATCTAAAAAGCTCAACTGGAATTCGTTCTGGTAGAAATGTCGGGGTAACGGTGGTGCAACTTGCATGAGTTTTCACCAGAAGAGGACTCGTCATTCTTCTGATGTACATTGGTGATGCTTTTGACATGCGCACTAGTTCTACTAGAGGAAGACTATGAACGGTAGTTGTCACAAAGTTCAACAGAAAAATTAGATGAATTCTGTCAAACGATAGCTTTAATTTATTTTCGCATTGTTCATTGTATTTTTAGCGAACAAACTCACAGCACCACCTGCCTCCTCCTTTGATATCATAAAATATTAATTAAGGAGATAAAATAAAGAAAATAAGACTTTAGAAAAATTTTCTTACTAAAGCAAAACTCAACCACTAAAGATTTCCACCAACCACGAAACTACATTACTTTCAAATGCATAACCAAACTATAATGAAGTTGCACGAGTGCAGCAATCATTTTGAAGTATCTTAATTTCTTCCTGAATTATGGCAGTTCTCAACATATTTAGCATTTTAATTCGGTTGCTGGTTTTTGAGGGGACAATTCATAAATTATTCGTAGGCGTTTTGTTCAAAGAACTTAGTTGCCGAATATCGTAATCTCCTCTCTCTCTCTCTCTCTCTCTCTCTCTCTCTCTCAAATATTTAAATATATATATATATATATATAATATATATATATATATACTATATATATAATATATATATATATATATTTATATACACATCTATATAATATATACATACACATACATATATATATATATATATATATATATAATATATATATATATATATATATATATATATATATATATAATACATACATATATATATAGATAATTATCCACATCACCGTGATTCGTATAAATTATTCGAGCTACAAATGTCCTTTAATATCTAATTCACTTTACCTCGGAATTGATATATTTTCATATATGTTAACCGAGGGGGATTTTATTTTTAGTTGATAATAATTTCGTCCTCTCGTGAGTTCGAACAACCATCCACAAGACAGAGACGAAATCAAGACGTCAGTGACGTCTTGATTTCGTCTCTGTCCTCTGGATGGTGGTTCAAACCAACAAAAATAAAAAATTCGCCTTGGTTCACATAATATATGAAAAATATATCATTTCCGAGGTAAAGTGAATTAGATATTAAAGGATTTGTAGCTCGAATAATATATATATATATTATATATATATATATATATATATATATATATATATATAGAATATATATATATATATATATATAGATATTATATATATATATATACTTATACGTACTAGGTATGTGTATGTATTTGTACGCATGTCTATGTCTGCGTGAGAAAGTTCTCACGTAAAAGACAACCCGAGGCCCAATTCGTAATCACATAAGAATGAAAAATGTAAACAGAATCAGACAGAGTAACTCAGCCTATAATAAACCTGCAGGACCTGTCCTAAGAGTTGGACAATTTGTCGTGATAATGCTAACATCCAGTTGGCTCCGGAAACAAATTGGTAACCACCGAACAATTTATGACTGTGGCACTGACTGAGTGAACGTCGGAAATTACAGCCGCCTCTAATTCGCCCTGTAGATGAAAAATTACCCTGGGGAATGCTACATCTTCATAATCTAATTTCATTCAAATGAATATGGAAATGATAACTCAATTCCTTGCCTAACTGTGCGCCAAAGAGAAATAGCAAAAAAATGAAAAAAAAAGGGAAGGATAATGAGTTTTCTCTAACATCAAATGAAGTAATTAAATCTACTCTGGGGAAGGATAATGAAATTTCGTTAACACTTAATTGAAAAATGATTCCTATTCTAAGAGAATTTAAGTAATGTGGAGATTCCGACTCTTTGAAGCACAGGGAATGAATACTAGATTCCATAAACGAGTTACGGGAAGTTGTAGCTCATCTGGATATACGAGATTGGACAGACTGTTCAAGGTCGAGGGAGCTATGTCAGAAACAATATTGATTAAACAAATATGAACAAGAGAAACGAAGAGATTACAGTATATCTAGAGCGAGGTAAGAGCCAGGTCATTTATAAAAAAAAATAAAAAAATTCTAATACGGGACAGGAGAAGTGTTGAACAATGACAAAGCAGCACAAATTAGGTGAAAGAGCGTTCAACTGATCCTTAAAATGTTTAATACTTAATAAAAAGAATAGGAAAAATTTGCAAATTTTTTTTTTTTTTATCTTTTGCTTGTCCTGAAAGGCAGACATTATAATAGTATGCCACTCTACCATCGTCCTAATATTGGTTTCTGATAAGACGTAAAATAAATGTATATTTGAAGTATTGCTCCATAGTGATTCCTTGTGCTTTTATATGATAATATAACGGGAATGCTGTACGAAAAAACGTTTCCAATAATACAGACACTATATATTATATATATAATAATATATATATATAGATAGAGAAATAAATATATATAGTATATTATATATAATATATATATATATCTATAATATATATATATATATAATATATATATTACATGATATATTATGTATATATATATATATTATATATATATATATATATATATTATATATACACACATATATCATATATATATATATATGATAAATATTATATATAAGAGATATATATAGATAATTATATATATATATTATAGATAGATATCCTATAGAACATATATATATATATATATATATATATATTATATAGATAATATATATATATATATATATATATATATATATAAGATTAATATATTATATAATATATATATATATATATATATATATATATATATATATATATTATATCTATAATATATATAAGATATATATATAATATATATATATATATATTAGATAATATATATTAATAATATAATATATTATGTATATATATATATATATATATATATATATATATTATATATATATATATAGAATATATACACATATATATAGTGATATATATATATACTACTATATAGATATATATATAATATATATATATATATAAAATATAAATATATATATATATATATTTGTGTGTGTGTGTGTGTGTTGTGTTTATTACCTACTGGTCATTTTTTACTAGATACATATGAAATTGTAATAGCCACCATGTCCTATTAACTTCTCAAAATATTTGTTCATTTTTGGATACGCTTATCACTACAAAGCCTAGCGCTACAACTTCAAAGACATTTGAAGAAATCATGATGGCCGGTAGAGGGTAACGAACCAGCGATACCATAATCACGATGAGATCACCTTGCCGACGTGACCACTAGAAGGATAAAAGTCTATTCCCTATCGTACATACATATAATTATCGTCTTCTAATAAATATATATCTGAAGATGACATATATATGATGTTACGCGAGGTATTAGACTTTTGTTCTCCTCATAGTCCGGTTTGTAAGGTGACCTCGTCGTGATTATGGTATCGCTGGTTCATTTCTTACTACCGGCCATCATGATTTCTTCAAATTTCTTTGAAGTTGGAGCTCAATGCTTTGTAGTGACAAGCGTATTCAAAAAGAGCAAAGAACTTTGAAAGTTAAGAGGGTTTTGTGGCTATTACAATTCTTTATATATATATATATATATATATATATTATATATATATATATATATGTATTATGTATATATATATATTTATATATATATATAGATATATATATATATATATATATATATATATATATATATATATATATATATATATATATATATAACTGAATCACGAAAGTTAGGAACGTGATAAATCCATAAATAAAAATATATGCCACGAAGGAAAATAAAGAACGGAGTATTCGCGAGACCTTTCGACATTCAAACGTCCTTTACTAAGCAGATGAACTGACATACATGAGGAAAAAGAAAGAACAAGAAGATTCCTATAACTGACAGATAGGGATTATAAAGAGATTAGTATCTAGAATCCGACACACCTGGAAGATGAGTAACCTTCCAAAACAAGCATAAACAATGGGTGCAATTAAAAGTTTAAGACAATCATCTCAGGTACAAAGGCAAGGATTATAGGTGACAGCTATTCAGAACTTTGGTAAACAAAACCATATTCACAATACATATTCACAATACATGTTAGACATACATTACAACGAAGATAACTCTAAGGCAACTAATTTTTATTTAAGTCTGTAATTATATCTTTGAGGTCATTCTTAAACATGTTACAAATACAATGGTCTAAATGAAAAAGGCCACGACTAATATTGAAATTACAATGAAAAGTAAGTTGTATAAAAGCAGATTCTAAGAGATTTCGTGATAAGACATCTCTTGACCTTGCAGTTACTGAACTACCAACCCAATTTATTTGGTGGTTGTTTTCACTTAAATGAATGAATATTGCATTAGATGTTTGCCCAGTTTTTACAGAATACTTATGCTGGCTTAGCCTTACTTCTAGGCCCTTGCTAGACTGTCCAATATAAAATGAGGGACAATCCATATATGGAATTTTATATATTATGGTGTTGCTTTCTCTGGGGCCATTTTTTATTAGCATTCCTTTTAGTGTGTTATTATAGGAAAAAACAAGGTTGACATCTAAAGCTTTTAACAATGAATGGTTTCAAATCCGTTTAAATAAGGCAAACTGAGAATGTTCTTAGAATTTTCTTTCTGCGTGTTACTTACACTATACAACTTTTTGTGGGCTTTATTATAACAAATATCTAATATATGTGAACGATAGCATAAATCTTTCACTATTTTTCTTATGTATTAAAATTCTTGATCCAAATATTGAGGACTGACAATGCACAATGCTCGTAAAAAGATAGAAGAAAAAATTGATATTTTTATGTCAAGATGGTGGATGAACATAGTTGTTGGTTGGTTTCCTATAAATACTGAATTTACATTGAAATGGCTCTCTATGTATCAAAACATCTAAGAAAGGCAGGCAATTGTCTTTTTCTAATTCTCTATCTCACTTGTGACTCGACAATGTATATACTATGAAATCACAAAAGTAAGCACGTGATCTTGTTTACCAGCAGAGGCCACAGGAAAAATTGAAAAAAAAAAGAAAAGACAGAGTGCCAAGTACTTTCGTGTATTTAAAACATCTTCGGGGCACTTCAAAGATGTGTTAAATATACGAAAGTTTTTGGCACTGTTTTTTCCCAGTGGCTTCTGCTGATATATATATAATAATATATATATATATATATATATAGATATATATATATATATATATATATATATATATATATATATATATTATATATATATAATATATATATAATATATATATACCAGCAGAAGCCACAGGGAAAAAAAAAACAGAGTGCCAATTACTTTCGTGCATTTAACACATCTTCGGGGCACTTTTGTGCCCGGAAAATTTGTTAAATACCCGAAAGTACTTGGCACTTTTTTTTCTTATGGCTTCTGTTGATAAACAATATCACGTGCTTACTTTTTGTGATTTCATTAGTATATTAGTATATATATATATATATATATATATATATATATATATATATATATATATATATATATATATATATATATATATATATATATATATTATTTAATTTCATGATTTTCACATTGTAAAATCTACATATTTTCACAAATATATATCCGTTTGTAATATACCGCAATGCCTGACAAGATTTAGTTCATCTGGAGAACTTTCTTCACTATTGCTCCTCCTATCCGCCACTGCCTACCCACCCGTTTACCCTAACTTAAAGTGTACTTCGTTATACGAATATTGAACTTCCATCGTAATGGAAAAAGTGGAATTGAAAAAGGTTATAATTTTATAAAATTTGTATTTCTTTCATTTTCACGAACTACAGTCACCGAAATTTTCCTAAATATAAAACTTCAGATCATACCACTGATTTTTATTGTTTTCGTTTGCTCAGTAAGCTTTCAATGACAAGCAGCTTCTTCTACAATGCTAGTTTTTCGAAACAAATAGAGGCCCTGTAAAAAAAAAAATCCAGTAAAATGGAAAAATGATGGGGAGTTTTTGACTTGTCTTTTGTGACTATGTAAGGGGATCTTAATGCGTATATCAGCGTTCGTTTTTGTGCGATATAAATAATATTCTTAATAGCACACATACTAAGGAGTTGAAAATTAACTTTTCCAAAGCTAATTATGTCCATAGCTATTAACGTCGTGAATGCGTTCCTCTTTTCGTCTCTTATGATAAAAATGTTTCCATGTAGAACATAATTTTCTTCAGTAAGGATAATTTAAATCCTTAATTAAATGTCACTGTCGTTTTTAAAGTTAACTATATAATGAATGCTATTTATAAGCCCAAAGTCAGTATGCCCAAAGATCTGTCATCCATGAGTATAGCGAAGTTACTCTTTATACAATTTACCTGGCAAAAAGTAGATTAATTTGAACGAGCAGAACTGTATATTAACAGTGTTAAATAAAAAAATTTTAGACAGCAAGAAGCGCCCATACTCTCTCAAGCATCGGGAGATCAACGGAGTGTTTGAGTATTTTATCGTACTTTTGATTCTGACATTTACTATTTCACATTTTTCTTTCTTAACTGTGCTTTTAAGAGCTATCCTCCTTTTGTTTTTGTTTTTTACCTTACTGTTCGAAGCATCTGAGCACGAGTCATGAAACTTCATTTCTTAAGCAGGTAATTTTGTAGTTATCTACAGGATCAGAGGAAGAAATTGGGTTTTACTATAGTTCAAGAAGGTTGAATAGGGTGGAGTTGTCATAGGTCAGTTTCCCATACTAATCCATGAAGCCGCTAAGACGCGAGGACACACCCACCGAATAGGGCAGAAAGGACCAAATCCCTTCCTTGCCACATGACTGTCTCAGCCCTACCTTTAAAAACACTCACTTTCTTATTATGCTTTTATCATAAGGAAATTAAAATTCTTATATCAGCTTTTCATATCTATTTTTTTCCCAAAATGGCCTTTGAAAGCCAAAAAAGCATAAATTTCCAGCATTCGTGTCAAATAAATGGTTGAAAATTTTGATGAACTTACCTGTTGTCTCGCATCCTCGAAATTATCTGGAGTCATAATAAAGACAATATTGCAGGGATTTTGCTGCCGATTGAGTTTTATCTTTGACTAATCTACGTTTACATATCGAAGTTTATACCCTAGATGCAACCCTTCATTAGCTTGCATATTGTGCAATTTTACTATATAAATCCATTTAATTGAGAACCAAGACCTGCAATCAAGATATATCCAACGGGCAATTTCCAGCTACCATTTACTGCGGTTACCATAATACAAGAGCCTCTCTACTAAGGGAATGCTATCATTATCTAATTATGTGCCCACATCAACAAACTTATATTTTTTTTCCACATTTCATTCTACCTGATGTTTGATTGCCATTTCATCCATGATTAAAGAACAAATTAGAAGTTTGCCCGTTCCCAAACTTGCGTCAGCTTTCATCTTAAATACTGAAAAAGAGAGATTCGTGAATCCTGGATGGCCGTCTACTTGTTGATACGGTAAACATTTATTAAACATGTTCCGAATATAGCGATATGCATGCGGGGAATATAAGTGAAGGGTGAAGGTAAATCCTCCCAGTTCAGGGGAATACTTACCCCAAGATGGAAGATTTCTGTTCTTTGCAAATTGCCTCTTTAAGAGATCTGGCACGCCACCAGCTCACTTCTCTACTACCTCCAACCTAGTGGCGCACATGAAAGATTTCCTTAATTCAAATGACCATTCTTTTTGACAATACGACATTTAAATTGCTGCAATAGTTTTACTTTTGTCTTAATGAACAGACCTGGGCCAGAGTATCACTGAGTTCTCGTCTTAAGCACATTGTCTCGAACCCATTTCCTTTAAGATCCTCCCTCATCTTTTGGAAAACTGTAACCAAACATAATATATATATATATATATATATATATATATATATATATATATATATATATATATATATATATATATATATATATATATATATATATATATATATATAACTTGCACAATTGCGAGTGTTTGTGTGCTTACAAAGATAATTTAACGTCTGAATGTATATGATATCTCATGTATATGGCCATTTCATCGTTGCTGCTCCTTCTTTATACAAAATATAATAACAGTGCGTAACAACTGAAAGTAAGAATCTAAATGCTACTTCTGTAATATCCAACTTAGATATTATACTTGCTATGACCATTTATTGCGAGATGCAGGGCAGTCTGTCACAGGAGAACAGGTTAGATAAACATAATCACCGACGCAAATTACTAAATGAAAACGTATACTGCTAGTTTTCTAGTCAAGTTGTCATATTGTCTTCGCTGTCTTTATAAAGAATACGAAAAAAAAAGATGAAAAGCAAATTTTCATATAGGGTTTGTCTAATCTATGTGATGGATCTGTCTCCATGGTTTACAAAAAATGAACTATGCAATAGTTATAGCTTACACAATACTTACCGATGAAATGTAACCAATGGATTTAAGGTTTTGCCGAGTTTTTGAGTGTATCCATATGTAGCTCAGAACTAGGCATCTTCTAAAACAATAAGTTAAGAGCTTATGTACTTCCGAAACAGATATTCGAGCTAAACTGAGCTAGTTTTTTTTTTTTTCTTCTTCTTTTTTGTAGGTCACGCAGAAGGTAAGATTGACCGGGTGGGCTTCACTAATCCGGGAGATCAACCTCCTTGCTATAGTTTAGGCCTTTCATGGGTGATTATAAAATGTTTTTAAAATCCAAAATCTTCTTTCGGCCAAATGGAAGGAACTGCTATTTCATCTTAGGAATACGGATAAATATTTTTTTTCCCTGCCGTTTTGTTCTTCTCTCCTCCAGATGTTGCTAATTAGTGTGATGACAGGAGCATATTTATTATGACCAAAAATTGTACACTGTTCATAAGCTAATAATTATTTCGCAGGTAACCTATCAGATATCGATTCTTATTTATCCTTATGAATTAGGAATATGGAAAACAAATTTTTTACTTATATGAAAAAGATCGTCCTGTTTTTATTACCTTTTCGTCAACTCATCTAAAATCAAAATAATAGAATCCATAAAAAAAAATGAAGGTAAACAGCACTAAACAAAATTATCCATAATTCTTGTAAATTCTTCTGTAAAGGTTTCTGTAACACTCACCAGTATTTACCAAGTTCAGCATTGCTTAGTGCAATAGAATACGCAGTAGCTTACGCTCTGGGAAGTTTCCCAAAAAAAGTGACACGAGGTTTCCGTCCAAAGTCAGAAGAGTTTCCTAATTAAAGTTGACAAAAGAATTTTCCTCCTTGGAAGAGATTTTAACGCCCGACTTCCTTGTATAATTCGAGGTTCATTTCATTAAAAAAAAAAAAAAAATTTTTTTTTTTCTTTACACGCACGTGCTAAAGTATTTGCCTTGATTTTTGTATTTTTCATATTTATTTTCTTTGATACCCTAGATTAATATTGGCTACTGTACAAACATAAATAAATATACATATACACAAACGCAGACCCACATACACGCTATAGTATATGTATATATGTATAATATATATATATATATATATATATATATATATATATATATATATATATATAATTATATATATATATATATATATATATATATATATATATAAAATATATAGTATATATATATTATATATATATATATATAATTCTATGATATATATATATTTATATATATATAATATATGATATATATATATATATATATATATATATCTGTGTGTGTGTGTGTGAGAGTGTGAATTGTCATAGTCTCCTTGCCGTTTTTTTTCAGAAAATCTGATACAACAATTTTGATTCTTTCATAACTGACTTAGAGGCTCTAAGGTCACGCAGAACTATGAACAAAGAATGCTAAAAAAATCTTTTATAGAAAGCACTAGATTGCTTTCAAGGATTGAATGTAAACATAATTTG
>NC_087216.1:51762780-51765280 GCF_015104395.2 Macrobrachium nipponense | reverse complement strand
GCTGGAGGCAGATGGGCCCGAAGCAACGCAAACATACCTTGTTTGTCATTCGGTCTTCTCTAGATGGGCAGCTTTGGCAGCGAACACACTTGGGCAGCTTGATGTGGCCAACAGCAGGAAATAGTCTGTGCTCCAGTTCAGCCAGCCTAAAAGTATCCACCATCAGGGGACTGGACAAGTTAGTCAACGTGTAATACCGATGACTTACAAGGGGAGCACAAAATTCAATGGCGATCTCCTTGTCATACTCTTTGACGATGGCAGGGGACGAATAGAGAATATAATAATTAACCATAATGATATTCAATGTCCCGTAGAAAAGCCAAAGTGGCATGCACGCAATAAAACACACCACCTCCCACATATTTCAATAATAAAACAAAACTCTACTAGCATGAACACTGTTCAATATGCAAGGTTTACCTAATAACTTTGATTTTTACAAAAAAATCAGAAATTGGCACTCGAAGGAAAATGGACCATATGGCGATATATGGCATCTCAGCCACTTCAAAGGTCCCGCACGACGTAGATACACAATCCTCGAACATATTCCAATAATACAAAACTATACTAATTAGCTATTATGAGCACTAAAGTCCTACTTGAATTGGAGACTTTACTTTTTGAAAAAAAAAAAAAAAAAAAAAAAAAAAAAAAAAAAAAAATGAAAAAAAAAAAAAAAAAAAAAAAAAAAAAAAAAAAAAACAAACAAACAGAAATTGGCACTCGAAGGGGAATGGACCATATGGCCATATTACAGCATGTCAGCTATGAACAAAGGCATTCATATGATAGATACATCATCCTCTGACATATTCCAACATTACAAAACTCTAGTAGTATGAATGCTGTTCGATATGAGAGGTTTACCTAATAACTTTGCTATTTGTAAAAAAAAACAAAAAGTGGCACTCGAAGGAAAATGGACCATATTGGCATTTTATGGCATCTCAGCCACTTCCAGTCACGCACGTGATACACACACCACCCTACAACATTTTCCAATATAACAAAACTATACTAATTAGCTATTATGCACACTGTTCTACATGAATTGAGTATGTAATAACTTTGCTTTTTGCAAAAACAAAAAAAAAAAAAAAAAAAAAGCAATTGGCACTCGAATGGGACTGGACCATATGGCCATAAACGGCATGTCAGCCATGAAAAAAGGCATTCATATGATAGATACATCATCCTCCAACATATTCCAATATTACAAAACACTATTAGCATGAATACTGATCAATAAGCAAGATTTACCTAAATACTTTGCTTTTTGCCAAAAAGCTAGAAATTGGCACTCAAAAGAAAATGGACCATATGGCGATATATATGCATCTCAGCCACTCCCAAGGTCATGCACGATGTAGACACACCATCTTCTTGGGTCAGGGGAGTATGCTCTGGCTGAGTCCAATCCCTTCAGCTCTGCTTCAATCTGTATATGAGACAAACCAAAAAGGGTGAATTCTTTAGCAGGTTAAAAATTATTTTTTTTTTTTTTATTTATTCTTCCCACAATTATTGTAGTATGGCAAATTATGCTTGAAATGACTCGAAACCATCAATGAAACACATGCAGTGCTATACACTCACCTGCTAAATGCAGTCACCACAGACAGGATACAGATGGTGAGATACATGGGCTTGACGCTCTTGTTGCATCTGTGTCGCTTCTTCCTGTCCAACTTTGACGGGCACTCACAACAGCATACCAATGCGCCATTGCTGTCTGAGAGATGTCCCTGGTGAGCCGGTAGAACTGCCTGGGATCAGGGCAAGGGGAGAATTCCACCCAGAGTGTACAACATACATTAACAGAAACCCCGGGAGAAATTCTCTATAAATGCAGCCAAGCCATTCCCATCCTCCCTCACGGGTGAATGACATCATCACCAAATTCGGCTAGGTGAAAACCACTACGGTTTACCATTCTAGGGTTAATGAAGTCACATGAAAAAAAAAAAAAAAAAAAAAAAAAAGCATACGCCCTCAAGCACATGTTCATATCTATCTATCTGTCTATCTATCTATTTCTCTGTCTCTGTCTGTCTGTCTGTTTCTCTCTCTTATATATTATATATATATATATATATATATATATATATATATATATATATATATATATATATATATATATATATATATATATATATATATATAGTTATATATTATATATATACAGAGAGAGAGGAGAATAGAGAGAGATAGAGAGAGAGAGAGAGAGAGAGAGAGAGAGAGAGAGAGAGAGAGAGAGAGAGATATGCGTGTGTGTGTGCTGGTGTATATATAAGTCGGTTGTGCTTATCTGTGTGACTGGGTTCATTATGCAATAAAGTGTAATTTTATACAACATGAGCTAATATGTCCTATTTGTAATGTAACTTCACTGTAATTAATAAGCCTCATGTATACAGGGAATTGCCTCATGAAGTTCAATTACGATACAAATGGAGGTTTACAACTGCAAGCCTTTGTATATGTAACCCATACC
>NC_087216.1:51745280-51757780 GCF_015104395.2 Macrobrachium nipponense | reverse complement strand
GCAGGCCATTTGCTAATAGTTAGATAGTTAGATACTTTGATCTCATCAACAACTATAACAGTAATACTTGAACGTTTTACAGAAAACAAGTGAATTATATATCATTGTTCATTTATTTTTTGTGTGGTGAAAGAAACCACACGATGAAATTACTGACGATGTCATATATTGCAATGTCATTACAATGCGGTGAAAGTGCATGAGATGTAATTACCATACGATGAAATTACCACGATGAAATTACCAATATGTAATTACTGTGATGAAATTACCGGATACCATATGTCTAGTGAAATGATGACCGTTTTGGATATCATATAACGGAGAGAGAGAGAGAGAGAGAGAGAGAGAGAGAGAGAGAGAGAGAGCACAAAAATGAAATAACTTGTAATTCTGGGGATGATAGATAAATATGGTAACTTATTATTTAATGATATTAAATATAAAATTATCCGATTATTATTTTCAGAAAAAACCTGTATGAACATTTTTTTGTTCAATAACTAGTAAACTGATGGTTTTCCCCGAACATTTATCTAAATATCTAAACATAGCAAGTTTATACTTAATTCATTCTATTACTCTAAACTCACCTTTTATTCTCGTTATGAATTTTTATAATTATACTAAATTGCATATTGGAACCAGGAGCCATCAGTGAACGTAGAAAATGATGAATCAGAGAATCGGCACATCAAGAGAGGTGTAAGATAGGGCTGTGTGTTACCACCTGATCTCCTCAATTTACGAATGTGAAATGATAATGAGAGATCTCATAGATACGGAAGGAATTAAGGTTGGAGGAGTCAATGTTAATAATACGAGATATGCTGATGATCCAGCACTTGTTGCAGACTCCTATGATAAACTTCAAGCTTTAATCAGTACTTTACACCAATTAAGCAGAGAAAGAGGTCTGTCAATAAATATTAAGAAAACAGAAGTTATGGTTATCACCAAGGATGAAATCTCCCCAAGAATAAATATAAGAATTGATGCTGAAACAGTTAAACAAATCGATAGTTTTAAGTATGGCAAAATGCAAAAAAGAAATCACAAGAAAATGGAAATGCAAAAAAGAAATCAATAAGAGATTATCTATGGCAAAAGAGCATTTGGTAAGATGAAGAAATTAGTCACCAACTCGAAAATATCTATGAATCTAAGGAGGAGGTTTGTGAAATATTTTCTTTGGTCTACATTGAGGAAGGCAGACAAGGAGAGGTTACAGGCAGCAGAAATGTTGTTTTGGAGAAGGATGTTAAAAATATCATGGATATGACACGTGGATGATGATGATGTATATAAAACCTGTCCTTTACATTTTATCCTTATTTTTATTGGTTACTAAGCAGTCTAGATGGGACCATATGTTAAATTCACCATTTCATCCTATTCATATACCTAATGGGGAAGTATTAGAGCGAGTAGGCGTTGAAAGAGAGCTTGTGGCCTTAGTGAGAGGTAGATAAATGCGGTTTGTAGGTCACATAGTGAGAAGACAAGAACTAGAGCATCTCTCTCTCACTGGTAAAATCAATGGAAGGAGACCGAGAGGAAGACCTAGACAAAAATATATGGATGGATTGGTGAGAATGACTGGAGGAAGAATGTCTGCAGCTCAGTTGCTGCAGAGAGCCGGAAACAGAGAGGAATGGCGAGCCATGATTGCCGACGTCCTTCGGGATATGGCACCTGGATGATGATGATGTATATAAAACCTGTTCTTCACATTTTATCTCTTTTTTTATTTTTTCTTTATTGGTGACTAAGTAGTCTAGATGGGACCATACGTTAAATTCACTATTTCATCCTACTCATATACCTAAGGTGTAAATAACGTTTGCTATTGATTATTAAGTTTTCCTGCATTAGAAACACTTTGCTTTTCAAGCCAAATTTATTCCAAACAAAAGCACTTTTCAGCAACAATCTGGCTCTCGTGACTAGAGATTATAAATGCGTCGTAGGACATCCTACGTTTAACCCTTAAATTCCGAGAGAGAGAGAGAGAGAGAGAGAGAGAGAGAGAGAGAGAGAGATTTTCAGTGTTTTGTGCTCCGTCAATCCCAATAACCGTCAGCGATAACGTCTCTAATTTAGATTTACTACAGGGTTCATGGAGATAAGGGTGATTAGGCGGAGAGGTGCGGGGTGGGGGTGGCCGTTGTTGTTGTTTGAAAGGGAATCCAAACGCTTGGAAGATTAGCACCGAAAGACCAGCGTTGGTTGACACAGTGAGGGAATTATTCATGCACTATCCTTTCACGAGGTCACACCGTAGTCGTGAATAGTGTGCGTATGGTACACGATTGTTCTTAGGTTTTCAGGTATTAAGAGCAGTGTTTATGGCATATCATTATTTGTTGGGTTGGGGGGGGGGGGGGGAGGTAGCGGTGCTAGCAAACTGTCCGTTTAATATAAAAATAAAAGGAAACAAATGTCAATAATTTTTCCTTAATCTACAGAAACTTGTCTGACGAGAAAATAATCATAGACTTTTTAAATTCTAAATAGAAAGATAGTCTACAAATGATACTGTTTATATTAATGGAAATTTTATCATTGTAATTATATGTATAGTTAGTATTTACGACATAGCGTTGTGCGTGAATTAAAAATGCTATGCATGTACACAATGTAGCGTGAATCAGACCTAGTCATTTAGGTCAAAATTCCTTCTTTTAACAAGAAATTTATTTAAACAAGCAAGTCAAATATCCACGCATGATTAAATTATTTTTAAAAATTAGGTAATGCAACTTCAAAAATCTATGTACATTTCACAAATTAATATGATACATGTAAATATTTACGCCATGGATCACTTACAAGTTCGTATAACCAGTACAAAAGCTTATTACATTTATATGAAACGATGATATAAAAAATTAGACGTGACTGGAAATATTTATCCAAGATTCACAAATCAAATATGAGACGTGTGAATATATATGCAAGAATAACTTATAGATTAGTATATCCTGTACAAGGGCTACCTATTTATATTTGTGCCAGATAGTCAAGATTAAAATGGAATGTTCATAAGTATCTAGGTATATTAGGTGAAACCAATATGAAGAAGCAGAAAAAAAGTAGTTCTACTCATCCCTAAAATTCGTAGGAATATTCCTGCTCTTATTACCTTCGTGGATCATAAAGGTGTTAACTCATGGACAGACACCCCAAGAACATCTCCCTCTGTTATCAAACCAGACACATTCCTTCCATCCCCATTCTTCCAAGCGGCTGACTTCCATTTAAAACTCGCCTCTATTACGATTTACATGATACTAAATCCTACCTTAAGATACAGTTTCTGTCGGTGAATAGGATTTATGACGCCCGAACGGTTTGGAAATTCTAAATAGGTAAGTGATTGGGAAAGGGAGGAACTAAGTGAAGCTTCGCTGTTAAGGAATTCCAAGGACTTGAAATTGAAATGGTTCGAGAATTGGTCTTGGTTGTCTTGAATGATTTAGTATCTTGGGTATAGGTGACTGAGGTCGGGTTTTTAGTGTAACTGAAACGTTAAAATGTGATAATCGAGGGTGCCTGGAACCTTAGTCCCATTTCGAAGTCAAAACTGTTAGATATAATATATAATTGTTTGTACAAATAATGAAGATCGACATGCAAAATATTTAAAGTGAGAGTACAGATTCAATACGTTTCCAAATTATATATTAAAAACAGGAAGTAACAAAGTACATTTGAAAATATGGTGAAATTCAATCTAACACTAATGCGAGATTGGATATATATAATATATATATATATATATATATATATATATATATATATATATATATATATATATATATATAATATATATATATATATATATATATATATATATATATATATATATATATATATATATATATATATATATATATATATATATATATATATATATATCAATAAGATCTCTAATTTGAGGAAAGGCAGAGACAACATGTGGGTAAATTGGGTGTCATCAAGGATAGTGATGGAAATATATTGTATAGGGATGGAGACATTAAGAAGAGATGGCAAAAGTATTTTGAACAACTGATGAATACTGAAAATGAGTGAGAAAGGAGATGGAGGAAGCGCAGAGAGTGGAGGGACCAGTGATGGAGATACAGGGTACAAAAGTGAAGAAAAGCATTAAGCTTAGTAAATTGAGAATGGTAAAGCGCCAGGTCCATCAGAGTTCCAAATTGAAATGATCAAATTACTAGGTACAGAACGAGAGAAATGGATGCTGGATTTATTAAAAGCTATATGTGAAGAAGAAGAAATGCCAAGGGACTGGGAGGGGAGTCTAATGGTATATATATACAAACTAAAGGGAGATTTCATGGATTGTGGTAACTACAGGGGAATTAAACTAACAGAGAATGGACTGAAAGTTTTAGAGAGAATAATGGATGAGAGATTAAGAGAGAGTATAAGGATCAGGAAACAGCAGTATGGATTCATGAGAGGAAGAGGGATGGTGGATGCCATCCTCATAATAAGACAGCTACAGGAAAAGAGGCTAGAGGAAAACTACAAGCTCTATTGTGCATTTATGGACCTAGAGAGAGCATAGGATTGAATCCCAAGAGAAATGATGTTTTGTGTTTGAGGTAAAAGAAAGTCCCAGAAAAGTTGGTTAGGCTGATCAAGATGATATACAGAAGAACAATCACAAAAATAATAACAGCAGTTGGGGAAACAGAAAACTTTGAGGTTAGTGTTGGATTACACCAGTGGTCAGCATTATGCCTATTTTTGTTTATACTGGTCATGGATGTGTTGAGTGAAGAGATCAGGAATGAAGAGCTGTGGGAGTTTTTGTATGCCGATGATCGGGTGATTACTGCTGAAAATAAGAAGGACCTACAGAGAAGGGTTGGAGAATGGCAGGAGTCTTTAAAGAGGGTTGGCTTAAAGGTCAATGTGAATAAAACAGAGGTTTTGCTGAGCAGTAGGGAAGATAGAGACATAATAGTAATAACAAGAAAGAAGAGGTTGATTACACAACAGGCAGGAAAGTTTAAATACTTAGGATCTACTTTAAGCCAAGAGGAAGGATGTGAGGCTGAAGTTGACAGTAGGATAAAAACTGCATGGGGGAAGTAGAGAGAGGTAGCTGGAGTAGTATGTGATAAGAAAATGCAAATAAAGCTGAAAGTAAAGATATATATCACAGTGACAAGACCAGTGTTAATGTATGGAGCAGAAACATGGGCTCTAGGAAGAAAAGAGTAAGTAAAGCTTGAGAGAACAGAGATGAGAAGGGTGAGGTGGATTATGAGAGTATTACTGCCTGAGAAATTGAAAAATGATGAAATAAGAAGGGTAGGCTTAGTAAAGATTACAGAAGTGATAAAGGAGTCCTGATTGAAATGGCATGGGCATGTGTTGAGAATGGATGACGAGGAAGGAGTGAAAGGGCTTAGGAGGAACTTGTTAGAGTAAGAACATCAAGAGGGAGACAGAGAATTAGATGGCGAGATAAAGTGAAGGAAGATATGGAGAGAATAAGTTTGGTGGAGGATGATGCATTTGATAGAAGGCAGTGGTGAAGGTGCATCAGGAAACTGACCCCTTAATGTAGGGATAATGGTGGGAAGAAGAAGAGGGGTATATATATATATATATATATATATATATATATATATATATATATATATCTATATATATATATATATATATATATATATATATATATATATATATATATATATGTGTGTGTGTGTGTGTGTGTGTGTGTGTGCATACATTATATGTAGGTATTTTCTAATCTTCAGGTACACATTAATGTTGCTGACCAAAGAGATGCCCCCAGCAACAACCAAAACTTTAAAACACCCGGGTCACCACCATCTTCAGTTTAGTTCAACTCCGATTAGCAGTAGTTACTCACAGGTGACTTTTGCCCGAACCACCCTAGAGCCAGGGTGACTTTATAATTCACACTATCTCACACTGGATAGATAGTGACAATTACTGGACGTTACCGATAACTTGGGTCACATCGACAAGAAACACCACAAAGTGACGAAGGTACATTCCCTGGAAGGGAAATTGTTGGCCAATGTCTTTTTCTGTTAATCGTTTTATCATCTCTCTCACACATTTTAGCATCTCGGCAACTTCATGCCTCTTCAGCTTAAACAGTGAATCTATTATCCCAATGTGTAAATTCCTTAACAGTGCATAGGATAATTCCCACCTCTTGATAGTAAATCAGTAAAGAATCTCCCTCCAATTATTGCATTTATTCAATTATATAGAGAGTATAATCTTAGTTTTAGGCTTACATGGAACCGTATCATTCCAGAAGTGTTATCTATGTTCTTACCAGTCTAACCATGCTTCACTATTCCCGGAGCCAATAGAAATATTGCCTAACTGCCTTAAACGACCACTTGCATGTGGCCTGTAATCATAATTGTGACCAGTTATCCATGAGACTCATTCATTGTTGTTGTGTAATTTCCTAGTTAATTAAGTTGGTGAATATGTTCCATTTTTCCTTAGCAATTTTTTCCATGTTGTGATTGTAAATAATAAAGTACTGTGAACAAATTCATCTTCACTTGGCAACCTTCCATTTATTGTTCAATCTTGCATTTGCTCAGTTTATAGGCTTATGAGAGTTTTACATTTAATGATAGAATTATTACTTCAAACCCCAGTAGGCAGGTGCCCTCTCAAAGCCCTGGCAATGGCAACACTTGCTAGTATATTGCTAATTAATGGATTAGATTCAATGTAAAAAATCACACCAACCCCCTGCCAATCTTAGGAATTGATTCCAACCTATATCATTGCAATTCAAAAGGCAATCTAGAACCAACACAGAAGGTAACATGGTTGTAGAACCAGAGTGTTTTAAGTTGTTTAACATGTTTCAGTAAGTAGGAAATTAGTGATCTAATGTATGCTGCATTGTGATTTGTGATAAGGAAATAAATCCTAATTAAAACAGAGAGAGTGGAAGTGAATTACAGCTTATTTTAAATTCAGCTGCACTCAAACATCCATAGTGTAGGCAGCGAGAGCTCAACCAAGGACTATGAGTTAGCAAGTTAAGGTTTCTTGCCATTTGAATGTCAGTAACCTTTGCATGAAATTAGACAGCCTTGAGGTAGCAGTGAACCATAGCTAGATGAGCTTATTGCATGCAAAACTAGAAAGGAAGTGTGCAGTCTCCCCCTTGAATAGGTCAGTGGAACTACTTCATCCACAAGGTGTATGAACACTCAAATTAGCAACTTACTCACCTACCTGTTTAGTCAACCCATCTGCCAAACACAGCATCCAGAACAGGTGCTAGTTGATTTTGTTCATAAGAAAAGTCTCACTCACTTTCACAATTCTTAGGTAACTCACTCATGAGTTATTTGTATATCAGTTACCCGATATCTGCTTAAGGTTGGTCATTACAAGTAAATGTATTTCTTGTAAATAAAAAAGATTTTCTTCATCTTTGTTTGTGCATGCATACATTTTTGCATGCGTGACGAGTATCAGTAGAATTCATTCACAACCAAACACATGAGAGAGCCAGACACCCTAAACTCCTCCACTTTGTTTATGTGTTGAGAGTAACAACTGTTAAAAATTTCTAGTCCAGTAGAGTAATCATTCATGTTTCTAAGTGTTAATTCACTTTTATGTATACTCATGCATCCTTTCATCAGATAAAATTTTTGTATTTCTTTTTGTATCTTGTAAACTTAATGAGAGAGCGTGTTGCTGTGCTGTTCAAGTGATGACACTTGTTCAACTAACAACTGCATTTGTACCCATTACTCACACGCATGTGTCAAGAATCCCATCATAACAGAAGTTAGCCATTTTGAAGCAGTAGCCAATTGTCTGGCGTAGAGGTGTGTGACCAACTTGAAATCACTGACAACTGCATCATAGTGCTGTCACTGTATGCATACATGTTTTCTTTGAAGTTTACAGAAGTTCATATCACTATTCGGGAGGTAATTTTATAATTCTTGCCATTTAATGGTAATTAGACACCTTTACTATTATTACTACTCAAGAGCATAGGCATTTTCGCATTTGAACTAAACCAAACATTAAGTACCTCTTCTTCTGAAGACAATTGATCACTACCATCACATTCATTGTAACATAAGAACTAAAATTTAGCATTTTATTAGCTCTGCCATTATCTTTACCATAACTCTATAAGTTACATTTTGTTTATTCCATTTGAGAGGGATTTCATTTTTGTAAGTTATTCCTTGTACCCATCCTGAGTACTCATGACTGTTAGGAAAATGTACTATTAAGCTTACATGAACTGAGTCAACTACAACTATTGTTTTAAAATAATTGAGCATTTAGATTAAAACAATCACATCTAGTTTTCCAGGCAGTATCATCATAGAATTCTCCAACAGTTATATATGCCCTCACTGGGAAATTGACAAACCCATTCATAAACTGCACTTACTCATTACTAATTGTATTCTAGTTACTTTTCTGATTCCACCTGGCTAATGCTTGCACCTTATTTTGATAAACACCACTTACTTCAGGGCCTGAGGACAGAGATACCACGTACATCCACCTCAATTCTCATGAAATCCTAACCTTTGCCATACAACCAGTTCAGCCTATGTGCAGGCTATCGGTTGTTCTTTAAGTAATCAACTTGCCCTCAGAACTGCATTGCACTTCCAGTGCCAGTGTCACTCTTATTGCAAGGAGGCACTCACCAGACTTGGGTTGACCCATTAGCAAGCACCACATTACATGCCAACCAACTAAGGGGTTTCCCATTCCAGTGTCACCTAACCGCAGTGCACTGCAAGCAAGTAACCCACCTTTAGGTGTCTTCACTTTTGCTTCTGCACATCTGACCAGGAAGCTCATCCCCTGACAAAGCCTCACAACCTGTGCCTGAGTTGGTCCTTGTAACCTAAGAGCCCCTCACACTTACATCTCCCTCTTCTACTTCATCTCAGTCCCCAATAGTAATGTACAAATTGGTCACTGATACAGTAGCCATACAACAAAAGCTAGTAGAACAAGTTGGATCCACTGATGTGCAGGTCGTTGCAGCAGCCATGACAGTAGCTAACTCAGTGCCTGTTTCACCAGCCACACCATGTGTACTTCCCGAGGGTAGTATTGTTGCAGACCTAATCCTAAAGTGTGTAGGAAGGCAAGGAGGAAAAAGGGTATGGAGTACAAGGTCGGATAATCATTAGAGCCACACTGTTTTCTTGGAAATTGTTACAGTGCATTATTGTAACAGAGCAATCTGGGGACCTTCACCAGAAAAGGTTACCCAGTGTGACTCTCTCATTTGCTTTATAAAACCTGTGTAGTATAATAAGTTAAAACTTATTCTCTGGGTCCAGCAAGCTGAGGAGCATGTCCCAGCTATCCACAGCATTCTGCTCCATTCTTTCAATATTATTTTGCATTCTTGTGTATTTTTTAATATGGAGCATATTTTTAATAACTTATTCATCTTGCAATATTTTTTTATAATAGTCTCATGATTTTAACATGCATCATATCAATGTATGTAGTACATCAGGTCATGAATTAAATCAATTAATTTTCTTTTTGTAATTTACTGTTCCTCTACATATAGCTAGCTTTCATTAGTGCTGCATTAGCTTGGTTCTGTGTGACATTCTGTTAGATAAGTAATGACTTAAGTCATAGCATTGCCAGTTCATGTTATTCCACTGAAAGTACCTTCAAATAAATGTACACACTCTTTACACTTGTGCTAGAGATACATTAATAGGGCCTTATGGCATAGGCGCTCCCTTTAAGTTAAGTTTGCTAGTATGCTCTCTCTCCTTCAGGGATAAGTTAGGATTATATCTAAAACTATTTCTGTTTTGCATTGGGCAATGATTCATTTGGAGAAGTACATAATGTTATCAATCTCAGCATGTTGTGATTGTGAATAATAAATTACTTTTAAGAAATTCAATTTTACTTGGTGACCTTCCATTTCTTCCTTCATCTTCCATTTTACCAGTTCATGGGTTTGTAAGGATTTTCTATGTAAGGATAGAATTATTACTTCAAGGCCCAGAATACAGTCACCCCGTCGAAGCCCGTCACAATATATATATATATATATATATATATATATATATATATATATATATATATATATATATATATATATATATATATATATATATATATATATATATATATATATATATATTGTGTATGTGTGTGCTTAAAAATCACAGTAGATGCACGTGACTTCATTAAATAAGCGAACAGTAAAATGATAGGCAGAAATCAAAGCGTTTTCATCTTTAATAAGATATTGTCAAGGAAATTAAATACAGTTGGAAAGAAAGTAAGAGGTAAACAAAAGGATCAAGAATACCAGATGGTTAATTGTCAAAAGGGTAAAAATCAGATATAATCCAGGATTATCGGATATCACGGGGTAACAAACTCAAACATAGATTTAACCATTAGAGAAACTGAAACGTAGCCAAACAAAGTCTAATAACAAGTATAAAACTGAACATATTCTATTGCTTATATTATATTTATCTACAACTTTTTTCATTATGAAGGTATCAAGTTTAAATAAACCATGACCTAAATTTAGAACACTTTCATTATTTGATTTGATGAAACAAGATTCAATGATATTCTTTTTAACTGCGTAATTACATCGGATTAAAGCTCTTCCTTGACTCCAGTTAATAAGATGATCTAAATCTCTCATATGTACGAATAATGCATTCGATATTTTCCCAGTTCTCACAGAATATTGGTGCTGTTGCATTCGTAGTGAAAGGGATTTTCCGGTTTGTCTGTAATATATTCTATCACACTTTTTACAAAGGAATTTCATCTATGCAACCGAGAACATCTTTAAGCGAATTTTCTTATTAATAAACTATTAACATTAATGTTACTGAAAACAACATTTATGTTAAAAAAGCTTTAAAATTCTAGGAATTTCTAAAAACCTTTCACCATAGGGTCATTTTAGAATGTTATGCTTACTAAATTCAAGTTTGTCTTTAATGAAATAAAAAAAATTTCTAGCTCTTTTCCATGCCACATCTATAAAAGTCCTTGGGTATTTAAGTTTCAAGGCAATAGCATAAATAATTTTAAACTCAGCATCAATAAACTACGGGCTACAGACGCCTAAAGCCCTTAAGAATATCTAAGAAAAAACAGACAATTTAACATTTTGATGGTGATTGGAGTAATAATGAAGAAAAGGGGCAATGTTAGTTGATTTTCGAAAACATTTCGATAATTTCCATGTACTGCTACACCAAGAAAACTCAAATTACAATTTTTTCTTCCTGGAGAATTTCGAGAACTTGTCAAATACAGAAAACATCATCCACATACCTAAACCATATACCTTTTTGGGGCAAAATTCTTCGTCAGAGTTTTGTCTAAAAAAATTCCATGTAAATATTGCTAAGGACAGGAGATAAGGAATTACCCATAGCCATGCTAAACTTTTGTACAAAAAATTACCCATACAAAAAAAATTACTATCTTTGATACATAACTGTATGAGACTAATGAGGTTTGCTACAATTAAAATATCATAACGTTCTAGTTAGTCCTCCAAAAATTCAAGTAAATCAGCTAAAGTCACTTTTGTAAATAAAGAGACATCAAAACTAACCATATTAAAATAAAAAATCCAATTTAAACTATTCAATTTGTTCATAAAATCAACATTGCTTTTTACATTCATGTTAGAATTGTTTCCTAACAAAGGTGTAAGAATATTAACAAGCCATTTAGATCAATTTTACGTAACTGAGCCTATTGCTCTGGTAGGGTTATTGATTTTGCTTGTCTTGACTAAACCATACATATAAGGTAAGGAGGCGCATTGAAGGGTAAACTAAACGTTTGATTGATTAAGTGGCCCAAGCCCTTTAGAATGGAACTAATACATTTACAAATATTGTCCAGGTTACCGTTGGAAACACCAAAGCCGCTGTCATAGCACTATCCACTGGTTTGCCTGATAAATTAGTCCAGTCGCTTTCAGCAATAAGGTTTTCCAGCTTGAATTGAAGCATCCTTTCCAGACAGTTGTAACACTTTCTCAATTTCCTGTAGCAATAATCCAGCGTCCGATTTTTCCACTCCACAGGAACAGTCGATTAAATTCATACCGTTTACTTCTAAGGGTACGAAACGTATCATCTACTTCCACTTTTGTGATGTCGATGTGTTTCTGAAGTATGACGCGTTGAAATTCATCGATAAGTCGCTCTGCTAGACAAAGAATTCTTATTGGTAAAATCGATTGGGCATCACTTGCTCGTTCATACACTTCCATAGGAAGTTAAGTCGAAGTTTCAGTTTATGAGATATGATAAGAACATTAAAATGGAAGCTGACTGTCTGTCTAGATTAGACCTCAGGTTTTTTGTAATATCACTATCATAATGCCATTACTTTATTTACATAGTTACTTTTATTTAATATTACCAACACATCAGACTTATCTGCCTTAA
>NC_087216.1:51720802-51744780 GCF_015104395.2 Macrobrachium nipponense | reverse complement strand
GGGTCACTTCACACACCACACACCACCAAATTAAACAAAAGAGCTTCGGGATCAGATACACTGACCATGACCTTCTAGGGTTAAGGACTACCCGAGATGCACTCCCTCCTTCAACAGTCATATATATATATATATATATATATATATATATATATAGATATATATATATATATATATATATATACATATGTATATGTATACGTATATATATAGATATATATATATATATATATATATATATATATATATATATATATATATATATATATTCTGGAAAGGTACAGTCTCAGCATTTCATTTATTGCGAAAGAGAACAATAATAGTTGACGATTATTATTGTGAGCTGAATAAAATCAAAAGGGAGCCATTACAAGATTAATGATTTACTTCTCTAATACATTTACGGGACCTCTGGACAAAGGAGAAGGTAAGAAGCGTTTCATGTAACCGGAAATGCACCAGTAATTCAGAATAGGAAAGTAACAAATTATCAGCAAAAGAAATCCAAGGGAGAGTATGTTTCCCTTTGTCAAAGCGAGATCGAGAGAAACGACAACCTCAAAGTACAATTACCGAAATGGAACGCAAAACTGTGTCTTAACAAAGACGTGCTTTTGTGTCGATTTGCACTGATCAAAAGTTGTGAGGAGGAATTTTCAGAAGGGAAATAAAGAGGAATTCTGAAACTTTCGCTAACTGCTTCCATAACACAAATATCAATAGCACAAAGGACTGGGTAACGATTAGGAGTCTTCTTCTTTATTTGAGAGAATTATCTTTATTGTTTACTTGAATCCAAATCAATAGGTAAAATCATTTGTTGGCTAGGTATAAGATTTCACACTCCAATAACAGAATGTACGAATGTACTGCTTCCAATAAGTTTAACAAATAATATACCAATTTATTGAAAACATATACTGTATAAATATATATATATATATATATATATATATATATATATATATATATATATATATATATAATATATATATATATATATATATATATATATATATATATATATATATATATTTCCGAAAATATATAATATTAGTTGCTTACAGATATTTAATTTTAAGGTTAAAAATATTTTCCAATCATTTTTAAATATCTACAGATTTGTTATGCATACTAGATCTGTGAAATGTTTAAATGATTCTCCTAATTGTAAAATTTAAAATAATCTGGAACTCTGTGTCCTTTCCTGAATCATAGCCTTCAAGTCTGGGTCATTTAATAGTCCAGTAATAAGGTCGCTTATTAATATTACTACAGTGTTTCTGTCTTTTCTACAAATTGGGTAAAAATAAAACTATTAGATCTAGCAAAGCGACACAATTAATCTTATAAACTTGCGATGGTTTTTGCCGGTACTAAACTATTAGTTTTTCCCTAAAGGGCAAAGGTAAAATACTTACATTATATTTTCCTTGTTTCTACATTCAACATAACATCTTTTGACATTTTCATAACAAGCGATCTTCCTTTTGCAGGGAGCAGTGCAAGCAAATATTGTAAAATATTTGTTTGTCCTAAGGGTCGATGAATCCATTTTTACAGCTTCCATATCTCAGTCCATTTGATTTAAAGCTTCTTTAATTTTTTGTAATTTTTCTTATTTGGTTTTTATATCTGGGAATGACTATACAATATTGAAGTAAGGGACTGGGAAAGCAGTGGCGTGTCTCACAATGTTACCCAGTACATATAATAAGGCCTATACCTGAACCTTTCTGTGCTAAAAATTTTGAGAATGTTTAAAAAAAAATTTTTGGATTTTATATACGCATTGATAATGCAATTTCCTTCTCTTAATTCGGTATGTAAACAGAGCCTTTCTATTTATAAGCTGGTAGTTCCCGTTCCGAAGATATTTAAACATACATATCTCAATATTTTCACCTATTTCTTTTGTCATAAAGGAGTGAGCCATATACCAGACTTAAGAGGTTTTTGAGTCTAGTAAAATTCCCTACTGAAATAAAGTTAATTTTCTTAAACCTAATAGACTAACTGACTTCACAAATTTATTGAAAGTTAAATCCTATTTAATATTCAGTGTCACAATAGTTGTTACAATATGTTACCCTTAGAATTCTACAACACTCTGCTTCTACTTACAGTTCACGCTCTTGTGGCGAACTCAAACATTCTTATGAAATCAAAACACTTAGTTATTCTCTCGTCATAAGAAATTATAACAAAAAGACAAACTAATACTTTAAGATCGTTGGTAAATTTAGGAATATACATTATTGAATTATCTTTTAATAACCTTTACAATGATTCGCGGGCTATTACAAACTACATCATTGAAAGCGGACATCCTTGCCTCACTGATTTTACGATTGCAAAGTTTTCACTTATTCACTCGTGAATTCTGCTCTCGCGTAATGTAACTCCTGCCATTAGACGAATGATGTAGATTATGTAGAGTCGAATTATGTTATCTTATCTATGTTACTATGCACACCGGTAAATGGGGATATTTACAAAGGAAAGTGAAATTGTGGGGCTGGATGTAGTTTTTGTTCAAGGTGGTATAGAGTAAAAGAGTATTTTGCCTGTTGTAAGATTTTATGACAATTATACAAAGTTATAAAGTTAATGATGGTGATTATATTGATTACTGGGAAGTTTCTGTAGAGAGATAAGGCAAAATAAGGTAAATTCATAATCAATAAAAGAAGGAAAGAAATTAATGAGTGAGAAATGTTTGAAAATAATATGTTTTATCGTGGCCACGTCAAAGAGGGGGAAAAGGTAATATGCTTCAGTTTAACATGAGAAAATAAAAATAAAATGTATCTAGATTCTGGAACGCCGACATTTTTTGTTCAATCGAATTCAACTTTATAAAGGCCAGGGTATTCAGCCAACCCGTTCTTTGTAAATATAATTCATAAACGATTTTCTCTTATTCTTTTGACTTTATGGATAGCGCGACATAACTTATCTTATCAAAATCAAGATATTTAAAGTTAATATTATATTTTTGTATTTGTTAAGAAAATATGTTTGCAAACTTTTGCTTTGCCTTCTACTAGTCAGTGCGATAAGTATGCGTATAGAATCAAAAATATTTCCTTAATCATTCAAAAGTTTGGAAAATCATCGAAATTAATCAAATCCTATATGTGTTAATTGTTCGAATACTTAAAATCCTGGTTTTATCACGTAGTCGAAATGACAGTTTTTTTTTTTCTTTAACTTGGGCTGTAATTAGTATAGTGAAAATTTCTTCGAAAATTTGAATTCATTTTGAATTTATATATCGTTTCAATTTCTCATGTATTTAATAATAAATTGTCAAATCTCTACAACGTTAAGTTACTCAGTTTCTCAGGGGGAATCAGTATCAAAATGACTTTCCTTCTTGTATTTTATGATTAGCCCAACTATAATAGTAGCGGGATAACAGTTTAGTAAGATATTTAGATAGTTTATAAGCAATTGATCTTACAGTATTAATAATTGGGCGCATAGGTTTGTTTTCCTTATGAGTTCTGACTAGGCCATATAAATAGGTAATGAGTGGGACACTTTACAGTTAACTTATGCAAAAGTTCTTTTTTATCTTTAAGAATTTGTTAGATATTGATATTAAAGTTTTTATTACTTGGTCCGAGGTAGTGAGAATTAGATATTAAAGGACATTCGTAGCTCGATATATATATATATATATATATATATATATATATAATATATATATATATATATATATATATATATATATTTATATATATATATATATATATATATATATATATATATATATATATATTATATATATATAATCTATATAAATATATATAATATATATATATATATATATATATATATATATATATAAATATATAATATATATATATATATATATATATATATATATATATATATATCTATATATATATATATCGCACACACACACACACACACACACACATATATATATATATATATATATATATATATATATATATACCATATTATTTATATATATATATATATACTAAAATTAGGAAAGAGAAATACCCAGTTTACCAAGTTTCCTCTCATGAGTACTCTGGGCAATTGAAGCATATTCATTTATACTTTTACTAAAGAAATATTTAAAGATAAAGCAGTCTACAAATGATAACCTGTTGATTACAGTCCTATACAAGATATTTTCTTTGTCATTAAGTTTTTTTAACATTTTATTCTTATAATTAATTTTCACGTCCAGGAGTTTCGTGTGGCCTCGTCATAAAATTGGGTATGGTACAACGAAGAATTGTAGAGCGTAAATTTAACAAAGTTAGGTACAATATTATTCAGGGAGCAGTATTGTAGGAAACACAGGTCCAGTTCAGCTTTTCAAAGTCATCTTATTATCTTTTCTAATGATCGGCATGTGGTTAGAAGGTTAGCACCATATCTGCTAAAAAACATAAGGAAGGTGGCACTCCTAGCATACCTATGTTGGCCTTGTATGACACTTCGAATTACAAATTGGCTAAGTTCTTCGTACCTCTACTTGCTTCTCTAACATCAAAAAACCACAGCGTAAATAACTCCACCAACTTGAAAGAAGCAGTTGTATGTCAGGATTCCGATTTGTTTATGGTTACCTTGGATGTGGAATCTTTGTTTAATAATATACCCGTGGAAAAGACCATTCAGATTATCATAGATCAGATTTTTTATCACCCATTACACCGTTTTTAATAATTTTAATAAATCAGATTTTAATAAGTTGTTGCATTTGGCAGTGCTGAACACTGCCTTCATTTTTAATGGCAAGTCTCATAAGCAAGTCCAGCCTTTACTAATATTTTCATATGCTCCCTGGAGGAGTATATACTAGATAACTGTCCGCTAGCATACCACCCTCTGTTTTACCGAAGGTATGTTGATGATACCTTTTTGCTTCTCAGAAGCAGGGACGAAGCAGATAGGTTTTTATAATATGTTAATGGTATACATCAAATATGTCAAGTTTACTATTGAATAAGAAAAAAATAACATGTTATCCTTTTTAGACGTTTTATTTTTAGGAATAATGACCGTTTTAGTATCACGATTTTTAGAAAAAACACATTTACGGGTCTGGGATATAACTTTAACAGCCTTTACTTTGTTTATTCAAAGTTGAATCCATTGTCGACCCTATTACACAGGGCTCTTAGTTTGACTTCTAACTGGCTCTCTTTCTATGAGGAAATAATATGTCTTCAGAAGTATTTCGCTGACAACTGCTTCCCTTCCAAACTGTTTTTTTTTTAGGAACATAAATAAATTTTTAAACGAAGTTTTCAGTCGAGAATTCCCTGTACCTACTGCTCCAAAACTGACATTTTTTTTGCCAGTCTTCCACTAATACATGAAAACTTTTTATTAATAATTATATAAAATCACCAATCGCCATATTCCGGCCATTAATTTAAAACTAATACCAAATAACCCTCTAACGATCGGCTCTGTTCAAATACAAGGAAAAGCTAAGCCGACTAATGACCTCTGGTGTAATATACAAGTTCACTTGCCCCAGATGTGACCTGGGGACCTATGTCGGTTACACACGGAGGTTGCTGAAGGTGAGAATAGATTCTCATCGTGATGTTAGCTTTAGAACAGGAGTTAAACTATCGAAACCTAAGTTCTCCAATATACGTGACCACTTGATTAAATGTAAATATAAAATAAGATATGATTGTGATATTTTGGGGGAGAACCTCGAATGACCAACTTCTAACTGTGCAGCTTGTTCCGCAGTTAAACTCCCAGTCCTCTGCCACGCCTCTATACCTGTCGTAAGTGTTCCTGGAAACTAATTTGCCCTTCGTTGTCACTCGACTTTCTTTCCTCTTGAAATATAGGTGTGCTTTCTATTCTTCGTTAATTATTATGTGACAATGTATTTTTTTTTTTTTTTTGTCTGAGTCAATTTAATGTTTGTAAATTTATTTGCCTTTTTAGCCTTAAAAATGGGACTTATTGTCCTGAAACGTCGGCAATGATAATAAAAAGATGCATCTGATTTCGACATGCCTCTCCTTCGACTTCGATTGTTTTATGAAGTTTTTAGAACTGCCTGCCTTCTTTGCTGTATTGGACTTTCGTGGTTTGACTGTGTCTATTAAAATACATCTGGATCCCCTACCCACTATGGCGACTTCCCATCTGCTGTTCACTCTTCTGTTTTTCCTTCGCGTAAGATTTCGTAGGCACAACAACTTTCACACGTTCGTTTGTAGTAGATATTGTGCTGACCTAGCCACATGCCGATCATTGGAAAAACTAACAAGAAGACTTCGAAAAGCAGAATTGGACCTGGGTTTCTTTCAGTACTGCTCCCCGAATAACATTTAGACCGCGCTAGAGCTTCGGAGCAGAGCGGACGTGTCTTGAGCTGCTCCCATTTTCTGGTGTTTTGGCCTGGCCTTTAACTAGACTATAGAAGATGAATGGAAGGGACAACTTGAATGCTTTTGCCCCTTTGGGCAAACTTAAAGGAAAGGATTCGATTGGATTACATTTTTCTGTGCACCCGACGTATGACCTTGCCTGTGAAGTAATCTTTATGCATCTAGGTGTGAAAGAAGAAGACCTCTCCGGCTTTCAGCTCATGCTCAACAATAGGGTGATTATATAATTCGCTGATCATACGCGAGTCTTGGCTTCATCAACTGAAAGTCAGTGGAATATTAATGTGGAAAGGGTTGGCAAGATGAAACTTACGAGAGATGAAACTTATCACAAGAGAAGAGGAAAGAAACGAAGATACAAAGCAACGACAACGTACCGAAAAAAAATTGTAATTTTTTCTTTTCTCCATGGCTTTACTAATTGCAACGTTAAATGTCAATGGCTTAAACGATGTAAATAAGCAGATGAAGGTGGCATCACTCATGGCGCAGTATAAGATAGACATTTTATTGATACAAGAACATAACGTGAGAGACCTACGAGTCTTAAACTATTTAAGTAATAGTTGTAATATTGTATTGAACTCGACGGTTTGTTTAAAAGGAGGGGACTATGTTCTGTATTCCTAGAAAGACGGATGTAGTGGTTTTGTCAACAGACGGAGATTGTAACGGGCGGATACTGGGTATTAAGGTAAGATTTAATGGTTGCATTATCCCGATTGTAAATGTATATGCCCCTACAGGTTCAGGGAGGACTAGAGAGAGAGAGAGGAGTTTTTTTGGAATGATCTCACCTTTTATCTGAGACACAACCTTGATTCCTTGGTGTTAGGTGGTGATTTCAATTGTGTTACATGTCTCAGGGACTGTAGCAATGATAATAGATATTTGGTGTCCAAAGCTCTAGGTATTCTGGTTCATAATTTAGCGTTAACGGATAATTATCATTTGTCTAGAGGTATCCCGGAATATAAGTATGTTAAAGAAAATTATGGGTCTTGTATAGATAGTATCTACACCGTAAATTTGTTCCGTCATATTACGAGAGCACAAACAATCCCTATTAGTTTTTCATATCACAATATGGTCCACTTGAGTATAAAGGTTACTGACTTAAAAACATCAACTGCTTATTGGAAATTAAATGTAAAAATTTTGGATTCGGATAATATAGAAGAGCACTTTCAAGACTTGTGGAAACGAGTACTATGTTATAATAAACTGTAAGTTTCCTGATATGTTGGAACGGTGGAATTGGGCAAAGTTACGATGTAAAGATTTTTTTGTTAAATTATCCAAGAAGATTTCTCAGGAAAAATATGGTTTACTGAACCTATTACATTGGAGGTTACAACAATTAAATGATGTCCATTATAGATTGGGAGATAAGTACGACATGATCCAAACACTGAAAAAGAGAATTTGAGACCTACAGAATGAGTTTTTGGAGGGTGTGAAGGTTAGGATAAAAACTGATGAGATGTTGAAAGGTGAAAGAGTTTCTTCCTACCTGCTTGGCAAAGAGAAGACTAAAAGAATAAATAATTGGTTTACTAAACTTAAAATGAAAGATGGCACGACTGTTCAGGGGACGAATGCGATTTCTGTGCGAATTAGGGAATATTTTGAGAACATGTTTCGTTTGGTTGAAGGTGACCGACAGTATATGACATTTTTTCTCGACAAGTGTGGACCAGTGCTGAATGGTCAAAGCCTAAAAGCTTTATCTACTGAGATTCAGTCAAAGGAGGTGTGGAACGCTATGAAAAAAATGTGTAATGGGAAAACTCCTGGGTACGATGGTCTCCCTATTGAATTTTACAAGAAATTTTGGAATATTATAAAACTGGATTTTATAACTGTATTGAATTATGTATGTGATGTAAAGCGAATGTCCAAGAGTCAGTATGTAGGTGTAATCACTCTACATGCAAAAAAAGTTGCCCTTGTTCTAACAGAAAATTGGAGACCCATAACGTTGTTAAATACTGATTATAAGATTTTTGCCAAGGTTTTAAAAAAACAGGTTTGAGTCTATATTAGACGACATAATTTCCCCTGAACAATACTGTGCAGTCAAAGGGAGATCGATTGTTCAGTGTAACAGTACCATACGAGACATCATATTTTATTCAAATGAAAATAAAGTAGATGAATGCCATCTTGAGTCTCGATTGGTCAAAAGCTTTTGATAGAGTGCACATTGGTTTTGTATATGAGGTGTTAGCAAAATTTGGTGTTCCGACAGAGTTTATTAATTTAATAAAAATATTATATTTACAATGTGTAAGTCGTGTAAGTATTAATGGCTGTCTAAGCAGTCCCTTTCCTGTCAAGAGGTCGGTGAGGCAAGGCTGCCCTATGTCTATGTTGCTATTCTGTATTTTTCAGGAACTTTTCTATAGGGCAATTCAAGAAAGTAACGATATAATTGGTATTAGTCTTCCAAATCAGACAGTCGTGAAAGTACAAGGGTTTGCTGACGATTCTTACGTATTTGTGTCAACAACTAATTCGATAACAGCTTGTTTCAAGCTCATTCAGCACTTTGAAGTCGCGACAGGTGCTAGACTTAACAAAGAAAAAACTACAATGATGGGTTTGGGCAACTGGATTGACAGGCAGGATTGGCCTTGGGAGTGGATACGGGTTGTTAATAGTATGGTTATCTTTGTTATTATCTTTTGTAATAACTTTGATTTGATGCACAATGAAAACTGGTCTGTTATCGCGAATAAGGTTGAAACTGCCGTAAATATGTTGAGTATGAGGAAATTGTCAATTTTCCAAAAGAGTGTAATTATAAATTCTTTGATTTTATCAAAAGTATGGTATATGGCCCATACGTTATCCCCAGTAAAGAAATATATTTTCAAGATTAATTCATGTATCTTTCGGTACATCTGGAAGGGGATGTACAATCCAATAAAAAGGGCTACGTTGTGTTTACGTAGAAGTGACAAAGGGGGTTTGGGAATATTTGATGTGTACTATAAAACTCAAGCTATCTTCAGCTGCACTGTATTAAAGGCTGTATTAAGTGGAATTGGTTTGAGTTTGTATTATTGTAAACTTAGATTTAGTTATTTGTTGTCATTAAGAGATATGGTTGACGTATCTTATGTGACACTGTCGTTTTATTCGAGTGCCATTGAGGTGATAAGGGAAATGCATAGGCTTGAAAACTTTCCGTATGTTACATGCAAGGCAGCTTATTATTATCTCAAATTGTCTTTGAAACCAGGCATTGAGAGTGAAGTGAATACCCGCTACTAGATTGGGTATTGATTTGGAAACGTATTAATGTTCTTTTTATAGGTACTTTGGAGAGGGAATTTATATACAAATATATGCGCGGGATTTTGGCAACAAACCACAGACTGAAGATTTTAAACATTAAAAGCTCAGATTTATGTGATAACTGCAGTGAAACAGAATTTATATTGCATATTTTTTATTTTTGTAACCAAATTAAGCCAATTTCGCTGTATTTTCAAAAAGTGTTGGTACAGAGATTTGTGGTATGAGCCCGGATAACTTTATAAAGATTTTAATGTTTAATTTCCACTGTAAATTGAAACGACATGATAATAATGCGTTAGTTTTATTGACAGGTTACTTGTATGCAATGTGGGTGGATAGAGTGAAAAAGATGCCGTTGTCTGATTTGATAAGGTATCTTAAGGGTAAACTTAATTATGATAGATGGGTTTTGCGGAATACATATAAAACGAATTTTTGCATGGTTTTCTCAAAGAAATATATGAAATACCTTTTTTAGAAAAGGCTGCCTCAATTTTGTACGATGCTGTTCCCCTTAACACTTACGGTCTGTTAGCTCGAATTCTGTTCAAGAAGGGTATTAATTATTGTATGTGACTCGATTGAAGACTACCTTTGAAAAATGTGATGAAATTATTGTACGCTGAGTGTTTGTACAATTTTGTGTATACAAAAAGTGCTATTTAATTTATTAAGTGCTGTATATGAGAAATAAAATGAATATTGCTCCTTAACATATGTAATAAAAAATGTATTGTACATTAGATATTTCTAAATAAAATATAACAAAAAAGTACTACTCCCCAAATAACATTGTACCCAACTTTGTTAAATTTAAGCTCTACAAATCTCCGTTGTACCATAGCCATTTTTATGACGAGGCCACAAGAGAACTCCTGGGCATGAAAATTAATAATAAGAATAAAAATGTAAAAAAACTTACTGACAAAAGAAAATTTCTTGTATAGGACTGTAATCAATGTTATCATTTGTCGACTGCTTTATCTTTAGATATTTGATTAGTAAAATTATAAATGAATATGTTTCAATTGTCCAGAGCACTCATGAGAGGAAACTTGGTAAAGTGGGTTGTTCTCTTCCTAATTTTAATAATAAAAAACTTTTCAATATATATATATATAATAATATATATATATATATATATATATATATATATATATATATATTATGTGTGTGTATGTATATTTTATATATATTTATATATATATATATATATATATATATATATATATATATATATATATATATAGTATGTATGTATGTATGTTATGTGTGAATATCTTTTACTGTAATACAACAGTATAGTATAAAGATAAAAGGCCCACAAAACACTGTTTTAATGTTGCAACTATATATTTCGAGCACTTCCTTCTGTGCTCCTGATTACTGGTAATTTATGGACATAGGATGTCTTATAGGAGTATATAGACAAAAGATATATAGGTGTGGCAGTAAGTGTCTGTTGGTGATCCAGGGAGGAAATTAAGCTATTCCCTAGTGATTGTTGGCCTAATTAACTCCCGCCTGTGGCTCCTTCCGGCGGTCTGATGTTCTTGGACACCTGCTTGAGGAGCGGTCTAGGGATTAGCTCGTCGATGTCATCCGATTTCCAGTGTCCTCCTGATAGGTTCATATAGTTGGTTTGATTGATAATAATAGATTCCGGCATTTTCCTTTTGTACGGACAGTTACTTATGAAAACCAGCTCCGCCCCACTCCAGTTCATAGTATGCCCTTTGTCCTTAATATGCTGGAAAAACCCCAAGTTCTCTGATGCATATCGCACTGATCTTTTGTGTTCTGTCAATCTTTGTGAGATGGATCTACCGGTCTCCCCAACTTAAATCTCATTACAATTGCTGCACGGTATCTTGTCGACTCCGGCTTCTTCTCTTTTATTTAGGTATACGTTAATGGGCGAACTCCTGATGGATTTGGGATAATGGAAACTAGGAGGAGTATTAGACCTGAGGTGTTCTGTGGCTTTTTGGATGTTTTCATCGTACGGAATTTTCATTTTATCGTTTATGTCTATTTGTCTATTGCGAGTGGGACTTTTAGTTATAACCTTCTCGATAATGCATGATAGATGAAAACACTGTTGCATTAAGTGTTGGCAGATCGTGTTGAATTCTTTATCTAAGTACCTATTTGAACATATCCTTAGCCCCCTGAGGAATAGGTTGCACCCGACCATGATCTTTACGGATACATCGTGGTAACTTAGGAAATTTATATATGAAACAGGAAAAAATTGGTTTCCTTTATACTATGAACGCATATCTATTCTTTTCTCTTATGATTAGTACGTCGAGGAACGGCAATTTCCCGTCCTTTTCCCATTCTGTTTTAAATTTTATAATAGGAAAAAGCAAATTTAGTTGATTGTAAAATTCATTGAAATCTCTCCATTATCATCCCTGTAAGCAAAAATATCATCTACTTATCTAAGCCTGATCATATTGCGGGGTTTGATAGAGGACGAAATTTCTGTTTCGAAATATTCCATGTATCGTTTGCTAGAAGGGGGGATTGGGGACTGCCCATGCTACAACCAAATTTTTGTTTGTAAAAAATTACCATTGAAAGAGAATACTTTGTTAGTTACTCAGAGGTTGATTAGTTTTATTGTTTAGTCAATACCAAGAGGAAAATGTTCTTCATATGGTTGTAACTTCTTTAGAAAGGACAATACGTCGGCGATTGGGACTTTGGTAAATAATGATTCGATGTCAAGGCTGAGCAGTTTGATGTTATTTGCTGAGATAGGTAAACTGTTAAATTTTTGTATAAAATCCTCTGCATGTTTAACGTGGGAGGATGAGAATGTTCCTAGAATGGGTCATTTAAAAGTTTCAGAACTTTGCTGATGTAAGTCTCCTTATCCAAGAGAACTATTTTCCCGTCTTTGTCCGATTTTGTGATTATGATATCCTCCCTTTTTCTTAATTTAACTAAATCATTTTGGAATCTTTTCGGGAGCGAATTTTTGTTGTTGTTTTGCTCCAAACATTTAACAAAATACCTTTGAGACATGCGTCTCTTTTGTCATAGTTGGTTTTTGCAAAATGTTCATCAAAAGCAACTAAGAAATTAAGGTTACTCTCGGAATCTGGTTTTAGAGCGAATAAGATGCCAAGATTTAAGACCGTCTGTTCTGTGATGAGGGGATGGTTAGAGAGGTTCAGCACATTTATTTGGTGAGCAAAGATTTATTCTTTATGCTGTTCCTAATTAGCCTTTTTAATTTGTTGCGTAAATATCTGGAGTGGGTTTCACTGTTTTCAATAGCACCTGATAGCGCAGAATAGGAAAGATCTCTGTACATACCATCATTTCGGAACAGGAAGCGAAGCGATGAGACTGACTCGCTTATTTTTTCTTCTTACCACATAGATGTCTTGGTGTGTGGCGAGTATTCTGTCTTGGAGGAATGTGCGAATGGAATCCGGAAATGGGTCTGAAGTCGATTTCCATCGTGCGAAGCCGTACATTTCAGGAGAAACTTGTAGAAAAAATTTTCTGTTCTTCCCCTTGTGTAACCATTCACTAGTCGTTCATACCGTCTAAAGATGTGCTTGATGATGGTTGAAGTCGAAAACCTGACTTACCTTTGATTTCCAATGATGGGCAAAATGAATATTTTTTTACTGTAATACAACTATAATATGAAGACAAAAGGCCTAGACGGGAGTTAATTGAGGCCAAAAATCACCATGGAACAGTTAAATTTCCACTTTACCAGTGATCGGGAGCATAGAATGAAGTGTTCGAAATATATGGTTGCAATGTTAAAATAAGGCCATTTATCTTCAGATATATATATATATCTGATATATATATATATAATATATATATATATATATATATATATGATACTATATACATATATATATATACATATATATAATATATATATATATATATATATATAATATATATATATATATATATATATATATATATATATATATATATATATATATATATACATATATATATATATATATATATATATATATATATATATAATATATATATATATATGTATGTATATATATATATATATATACTATATATATATATATATATATATATATATATATATATCATACATATATATATATATAGTATATATATATATATATATATATATATATACATATATATATATATATATATATATATATATATATATATATATATATATATCACTGTTGTAGAATTGCTATACTGACATAAGATTAGATAGACTTATTGATTTACTTCCTTTGTTTGTATGACTAAAAGAAATAGCCTGACACAAATCAAAAGTAGGTTATGAATAACTTTACAAAGATAGTAATTGAGATTTAGGAAAAAATCCTCTAACAGAAAAAACTAAAATTACTCAATTAACTGAAGTGAACAAATGCCATCATATTTCAAACAAACGCCAGCATAATACCATTTGGAATTGGGTGAATTACATAACAAATAACGCTGAAGCTAAGTAGACAAGATTTATGCTTATGATTGACGCAAATGAATCCATAGTATTTACTGTAGGGAAACAATGATGGGAGAAATAATAAGTGTCCCATTGATCCACCACGAGCGGAACCACTTGTGGAGAGAAAACCCTGGGATAATTTACCAACGATAAATTGTTAATTATTAACCTACTGTTTCCCACAATGATTTGCTACGTCAATTTGGATGAATATCGGGTAATTTCGAAATAGAACCGAATTTGGGGTCCAGTTTTGGGGAAATGGGAAAATGCAGCAAATCATCTGAATTTCGGAAGCATTTGAAGTGGATTTATGGTCCATATCAGCGAGCCGAAATTATTATTTCCTCTGCGTTGGATAATAAAGCCAATAGTTAATTAAAACCTGTGGATAGAGTACTGCAAAAAGAGATATTGGGCTCAGGTTAGTGATCATTGGCTCTCGCTTTTTTTAGTCACTGAATTAATCTTTGGTAATTAGCAAAATGTAATTTTGTTCATTTTTTCCTATTATTTCATGATATGCAACTACTCTTTATTGCATCATATATTGGAAAGATTTCATAAAATCAACTTTTTGTAAATCTTTCAAAATCAATAATACAGTACTTTGCAATTTTTGCGTTTTATTATTTGAAGATATACTACATCTATTATATTAGATTAAATATGAAAATTTTCTTATAATATGCCAATCTGATAGTCACCTGACTGCATTTAAGTCCGAACACTTTATATGCCTTAGCATTTTCAAAAAAATACATCTTATGTTTTTAGAATCAGTAGTGTTAATTAAAATTTTATTATTTCATATTTGGCAAGCCATTTTGATCGATACGAAGTCCGAGACTAAATATAAATATATAGTTATTATTTAATTATATATATATATAGTAGTATTATATATATATATATATATCTATATAATAGCTGATATATATTATATATATTATATATATATATAACTATAATATATAGTATTATATATTATATATATATATATATACTATATTATATAATCTATATATATATATAAATATATATATATATTATAATAGATTATATACATATAATAATATATATATAATATATATATATATATATATATATATGCCTTAAAAAATCACAGTAGATGCACGTGACTTCATAAATAAGCGAATACCACGGGAAAATGATAGTCGAAATCGAAGCGCTTTCGTCTTTATTCAGACATCGTCAAGTAGCTCCTTGACGATGTCTGAATAAAGACGAAAGCGCTTGGATTTCTGACTATCATTTTCCCGTGGTATTCGCTTTATATATATATATATATATATATATATATATATATAATATATATATATATATATAGATATATATATATATATAAGCGAATACCACGGGAAAATGATAGTCAGAAATCCAAGCGCTTTCGTCTTTATTCAGACATCGTCAAGGAGCTACTTGACGATGTCTGAATAAAGACGAAAGCGCTTCGATTTCTGACTATCATTTTCCCGTGGTATTCGCTTATTTATGAAGTCACGTGCATCTACTGTGATTTTTAAGCATATATATATAATGCTATATATATATATCCTAATATATATATGATAATATATATATATATATATATAGTATATATATATATATAGAAATATATATATATAATATAGATATATTATAATATTATATAATATAAATATATATTATATAATACATATACTATATATATATATATAATAGAGATTATATATATATATATATATATATATATATGATATATATTCTATATATATATGTATATCTGTATATAATTTATATATTATATATAGATATAAAATATATATTATGGATATATATTTAATATATAGATATATAATAATATAAATTAAATTTACCATCGATATACATATTATATCTATATATATCATTTTTTAATTATTGAGAAATATAGCTATATATATACATTATATATATATAATATTATATATATATATATAGTATATATATATATATATATCTTATAATTAATATATTAGATATTATATATGTAGATAGTAATAGATTTATTATATTTTATATAAATATATATAATATTAAATGTAATTATAGATATATATATTATATATATATATATATATATATAGAGATATAATACATTATATATTATTTTATAATATAATATCGATATAATTATATATAATCTATATATATATATATATTGTATGTATATATGTATCTATATATTGTCTAAAAGACACTCTGGGCTAATGACACTTTTGGCTAAAAACAACTTGGTTTAAAGATACTTTCGGCGGATAACTCATTTTTAAGCTGCAGCATCGCCTTGATCAATTTAGTTCATTCCATCCCTCCCTAAGGAAATTCATGAAAGGGAATTGTCGCTTTCTCTCAAGACACTTTTGGTCAATAACTCTTCTTAAAACACTATAAGGAAATTATTATTATGGTTTAATGACTTTTTGTTTACGAATGTTTCCTCGTTAAGTTACTCATGTATGTCTCAATCTTTGCAAGTTTTTAAATTTTTTGTTTCTTCTTATTTTAGTTTCTTCTAAAACCCCAAAATGGACAGTACTTTACAATTTGTGAAAACAATCCGAAGAAAAGATCAACTTTGCCTTAATGGTTACTATTATACGAAGAATAATTCAGTTTCCGAAGCTTTCAACATCATTGGCTGATATAGACGTTCAAGTCAGATTTAGAATAAGTACTGGAGGAGAAGACTGGCTAGTACATGATAATGGACAAGATGATGGAGAGAGAATTTTGATTTTTGCAGGAACATTGTCATTACAACAGTTAGGTTCATCAAAGCACTGGTTCGGTGATAGAAACTTTGAAACATGTTCCAATATTTTCTATCAAATATATGCAATTCGTGCCCAAGTCCATAGTGAAATACATCCTCTTGTTTTTGTATTGCTACCTGGGAAATCGAAAGAAATTTTTTTTTTAATGTTTCATGCTCTTGCTGCAAGAGATGGAAGAGCACGGAATTGAAAACTGATATTACAGAATGAGCATCGTCTTTGAACTGACAGCTCGAAATGCATTTTTACGTGTTTTTTGGTGATATTGCTGTCAATTTCTGTTATTTTTTTTCATATCTGCCAAACGACGTGGAGAAAAATTCAAGAATTGGCGCTTATAAGTGTTTAATAATGAAACAGAATTTTCTTTCTTTTGTCGAAAAGTGAACGCTTTGGCCTTTTTACCTATTGCTGTTGTCCCAATAGGGATGCAGTGCTTAAAAGAATGTGCACCTGAAAATGCATTGCCGTTTGTATAGTACGTAGAAAATAATTTTGCAAATGGAATGCTAAGACGAAATGGAAGACGTTCCAAGCCATTATTTCCAGCATCTAAATGGAATGTTTACGAGCTCTCAAAGGATGGAAAATTAAGTACGATAGATACTGTTGAAGCATGGCATAGGGAGATTTAGTGTCCTAGTTTAGATATTCAAATCTATATAATGTTATTGAGGCTTTAAGAAAAGAAGAACAACTTATACAATCAAGAATATCTTAACTTTCCGTAGGGGCAAGTCCCATAAAAAAGAAAAAATGCCAAAAAAGCAAGAGAAAAAAGAATAGTAAAAGTTTTTGCCGATTACCGAATCGTTCAATGGAAAATTATCTTCGCAGTATTGCGTATAATCTGGGTTCTTTTAAATTCTTGCTACTGTTTTTCAAGCATCTTGTATTTTTTTTACATTTAAAATTACATAAATAAAATACGTCAATTATTCTTATATTATTTTTTTGGGAAAGGCATGATTACATGAATAATTATGACAATTTGTAGGGTTTCCATTTTGTTACCTTTTTTCAAAATTGTAATTTCTACAAAATATCCTTAGACCACAGCGTCATTAGACCAAAGTATCTTTAGACCAAATCGTCTTTAGACCAAATCGTCGTTAGACCAAGCTGTTTTCAGACCAAAGTTTCTTATCCCAAAGTGCTTTAGACGATAGTACCGTATCCCATATATATATATATATATATATATATATATATATATATATATATATATATATATATATAAATTATATATATATATATATATATATATATATATGTGTGTGTGTGTGTGTGTGTGTGTATGTATGATATATATATATATATATATATATATATATATATATATATATATATATATATATATATTATATATATATATATATATATATATATATATATATTAATTAGAGGCTTCAATCTTCCAAAATTTCGAATCTAAATGCTTAAATAATGGAGAAAAAAAATTGAAAATAGACGTGAAATACAACAGCGTCTATTCCACAGAAGGAAGTGATAAAAACGAGATCTACTGGCAAACAAGCTCTGAACTTGTCCGAATGACGACCGAAACTCATTTATAGCTCTGGCAGTCCATTTTCAGCCTTAAAATCTGGGTGTTTCTCCCACGAAATAAACTCTCACGGCTGGTGAAATTCCACAGAGCCAGTTGAGCGCTGAAAAAAAAAGGAGGTTAGTGGGAAGTACTTTTAGAGTGTGAGGTTTGGGACTGGTGGTTATAATTTACAGAGAGGGCGTGATGTGTTTTGTGTGTGTGTGTGGGTATTGTAGAGATGAAGCTGGTGGTGATGGTATGCAGTGACTAGGTTTGCAAGATGAAGCCGAAGGAGAGGACAGAATCTAGGCTCGCCCCGACCTACTTTTACAGCTTCATCAATAACTTTATGTATCTAATTGCCATTTTGCGCATGAAAAACCCTCTCAAATAACTCTTGTAATCCAGTGGTCAGCCTCCTCACGGTAGAGATGGATTACACTGTTCACCTTTCGCTAATTTGAATGTATGCTCTTTAGAAAATTCAGTGGATCATCCAAGGGCAAAAAAGCTCCATACATATTACTGAAAGCCTTCATGTCTATTTTTTCATGTCTCCATTCGAATTGCTCATTTTTTTCATATCTAATGTAAATGCTGTATGCATTTTACATTTTAATTAGCTTGGTTAGCAATTGCTAGATATAAGAAGCTGTAGTTTGACAAAATGCTGATTGCTTATTTGAGGAAAGCTATGCTGCTTACATTTTTTTACTGTGTGCCCATGGAGCAAATGAACTTTTGCATTTATTGGCATGTGGGACGGGCGAGTTAGAGTGCATCGACTTGGACTGTATAGCTGTGATTTATCTCAAGTATAGCACTCATTCAATTTGAGCAGTCATAATATCTGCGGTCTGGAGAATTATTGCTCCCAAGCTGTTAATATTTAGGTGGTATTTGTGGTTAGTATCATTATTATTGGTTCCATTTATATATCAATATGTGATTTAATTAAAAACCTCCTCAGTGCTTATGTTTTTGAGTTTTGGCACATTTTTTTATTTATCTGCAGTAATTGAAAGGTATTATTTGCAATGCTGTACTAGAATAAATGTATTTAGGTGATAGTTAATTGATATTTTGCTGCCATTTAAAAGAATGTAACTTTTTACAAACACCTCGTCCTCGTAACTCCTTATGGAAATAAAGTTAAGAAGCCTCACGAGTGTTCTCTCACTCACCCACTGCAACAAGTATGCGGTAGCAGTAATATATAATATATTAACAATTAATATTAGGAATCATTGTAAATTGAAGTATTTATTCATGTATAAGACTTTATAGTCTAGATAGCAATGTAACGGAAAGATGTCAAGAAGCTTGATTCTCTTTGACTGACAAATTAATGATTTTTTGGTCTACGTCTCTTATAAAACAAAAACAAAAACTTCTAAGGAATAATAAACTAACTGACCATATAGTCTTTGTTGGGTGATGTGGAACCCAAGGTCTTTTCTTTTATGCGGCGGAAGGTTTAACAATACGGAAAATCGCAGTTTCTCAAAAGATGAATATAACAAATACATTCATTTATACCGAGTTATTTTTTTCTGAAAATATTAGTAAAAATAAAAATAATAGCTCCAGTAATAGTGACGTGGTATTTGGGCTGGCTTTGATGCTTTAAAATTAAATGGTATGTGTTTTATATGTTTCGTGTGTATGTGCGTATATACGCGCTGCGCTCGCGCCAGTGTTGGAACCTTTAATTAGCCATTGATTTTTGCATATGACTTACAGCAGGCCCTGTAACACATTTAAATACTTACTTTAGAAGCTAAATATGAGTTAGCGCTCATCTGAGCTATACTCCTAGTAGTTCTTTTAAGCTGCCAGCGAGGGTAAATAATAATCTAACGAAAATACTAACGGAAAATAAAAGAGCTTATAGCCCAACATCGATCTGGAGCTCATGTAAGGAGAGTAAAGTAATAGAAAAACATATCAGAAATTAAAGTTCTTAGTCTTGTGAAATGCACAAAAATAATTTCTTGTATTTCTTAATAATTACTAGATAGTGCTAATATAATATGGGTGGATCGAATAATTACTTACTTGATTTAACTTTAAAGGTTATGATAGCTTTTAATAATATACTTATTAGAATAATCTTCCCAAATTATGGGAGCTTTTCAAAATGTTTCGCTTTACAATGAGCTATTAACTGTCAACACACCGAGTCAAAGTTATTTCTCACTGAATACATCTGTCATCAACCTAAGAATCTAAATATTGTGAATTAATTTGCTAAATATACTATATGTGCTATGAGGATGTCCCATTGAATTAGCTACTTTCATTTTGCGGTTAAGAATGAAATGATGACGCACTCTAGGACAATTAATGATACAAATTATATATATATATATATATATATATATATATATATATATATATATATATGATATATATATATATATATATATATAGTATATATATATATATATATATATCATAAAATGTACGTCCTACGCATAGTTTTTATACGTTTTCCATAAGCATTTAAAAAAATCTACAATAATATTTCAAAATTTAGACCATTGTTCTAAAGTCAGTGCTAATGGGTTTCCTACACAATTTAGTTCTCTTATTAATGAAATTTATGAGGTCATTTAATATTCGTTCCTCTCATCCTGTCTCATTTTGACGTAATTAAGTAACTCTGACCGGGGATGAAACTCAAAGGGAATAAAACGAGTATTCTCTGAATGATATTATAGGAATATCTTATTCTCTACTTCTTTTTTAAATAATTCATATCTAACAGCATAAAAAATATCGGTAGAAAATCGACCCATGAAATGTCCGTCTACAAAATCCCTTCAAGTAGATATAAAGTCAGCATATGACTCTATATAGAAATTCAACATACAGTTCACTTTAGTACCAAACTCTCGAACTGGGGAAATTGGAATATTTTCGAAAAAGTCTTCAACAACATTTTGAATGTCATCGTTAGGTGATGGTGGTGGTAAAATCGTCATCTACTCAATATTTCTTAAAACGAATTTATAAATAACTTAACCAATTTTTCGCTGTTGCAAGCTTATACGTCATAACTTCCGCTAAGAGGAGACGTATCACTTTTGCAATAAAAATTTCGACCTGGTTGTTTATCGTTGTTCCTGGTTCGTACTGAGTACTGAATCTGTCTATATATATATATATATATATATATATATATATATATATATATATATATATATATATATATATATATATATATATGTATAATATATAAATACATATATATATATATATATATATATATATATATATATATATATCTTAAACGAGTTTTTAGGGCCAAATGATACTCGTTTAAACAAAATGAAACAAACAAACTGCCAACAGGCAACTGGCACCCACCTTTGTTTGCGGCAGCATCTCTCTGAAAATGTAAGCTAGGCAAATGAATCCCCATATATACAAAAATATACTTTTTATCTCCAAATTAGCTAACATTAAAATGGTTCAAAATCAATTTGTAAAAATGGAATAGAATGAATTAACTCTGATCCAAAAAAAACCATTAAACTGTCATTCCCTCTCTAAATCCTTTTTAAGTAAGCACCCCCTCTCATTCTTATTATGTCCGACCAACGACACATTTCTATAAGTCAATAAAGTCTTAGCGAATCTAATTTTCTATATGGGGAATTTGAACCCATACTGAAAATAAAGAGACCACAATCTTTCCACCAGCTGTTTACTCACGAAAGTTAATCAAAAGAAAAAAATGTGTACCGCACCACACTTCTGTTTCTCCCACATATTATTATCTTAAAATTACGTTAACTTTCTTATTCTTATGTTACTTTATTTGATGGGTCTGAACACCTCTATTATCTCAACACCTCTTCTAGGCGTGTTTTTGCACCCTGTCACAAAGTAATGATGAGTGCCCTCTCTTATCCTTATTTCTCATAACCAAATCCTATATCGTTTGCTACGAACACACATGCTGACATGCCCTTCGTGGAACCCAGCAAACAACGGTGCTCCATGTATAAGGCATGTGATTTCCGAGGCGTCACCGCCCTCAAATTGCATTGGTCTCTTTTTATATGCTTATTTGTTTAATCAATTATAACCGTGCTTCTTCACGCCGTTGGGTGACTTTTTTTCAGCAAATTCAATGGAAAAAAAAATCTTATTCTAAGAAAGAGTCACCTGATATGAGGAAGAGAGTTCAACTTGTCTTAATGTTTTAATTTTCTTCTTACTCAAAGCTTTTGCGCTGATATTTCAACATTTGACTACAAGGCTGTAAATATGCAGGGAAATTACTTCCTTATTCTAATTGGGATTACATTATTTTCGTATCATCTTTTAGGAAATTAACTCAGGTGGTTTCTTTTCATGTTTCGAGTAGTTAATATTTGGACTGGAGATGGTCTATTCCATTTATTGTTTTTTTCTTTTTTTTTTACATTGACAAAATCTACAATATTCTATTACTCACCTGAATTTTTCTAGTATAATGGATCTCCTCTGATTGTTGTATATAGATAAAATCTATTTACTTATTCCAATTTCTTCAGTAAATCAACCTATGAATTGGGGAATCAAAAAGTGATTAGCGAAAAAGCATGAATTCCAATTCGCACGACACGTCTATCAACGTGATTGATCATGGGGAGATAATTTACTTCCAGATATAAGATCTCTTGTAAGATTTCCGGCCAGTACTCACCCGGCAACTAGAATTTACTTTCAGTTTCAAATTAAGTGAAAGCAAATGGGCATTGCGCATTTAATTAATGAGATCAAAAGTTTTGGGATATATATATATATTATATATAATATATATAATTATATTATATGATATATATTATATATATAATATATATATATATATATATATATATATATATATAATAATATATATATATATATATCTTATATATATATGACTGGTAAAAGTGTTCTGTAACAACAGAATTCCATCTAATAAAAGGAGCCCATCAAAACACCAAAATGTAGAGAGAAAAGTACTATATTTCAGAGACTGCTGTCTCTCTCTTCAGGTATATGAATGAGAAAAGTTTACAGAAAAGGTGGTATTTATACCAAGAGATTCGTCCACAAGTAAGCCATTTAGGTCCACCCCCGCTGATAATCTTCCTTTAATCTTCTTAAGCGTTGGTTGAATGAACACTGCGTCGACGATGTCCGATGTCCAATTCCCTTTTGAGATGTTCATTACCTGCTTCTCTTTTATTAAGGCCGATTCCATCATTGACTCTTGTACCGGCAGTTGCTGCTATAAATTACACGTGACATATTCCAGTTTATTCTATGGTTATGTTCATTTATATGATTGAAAAATATCCGAGTTCTGTGTCCATACCTAACTGACCGTTTGTGTTGTATTAATCTCTGGGGAAGTGATT
>NC_087216.1:51708091-51715302 GCF_015104395.2 Macrobrachium nipponense | reverse complement strand
CTTATCTGCCTTAATTACTCTCACTGTTTTTGTCTTTTTTAAAAATATTTTTATAATTCTGGAGAATTCTTATGGGTTCATTAAGGGGAGAACGCTTGGCCATAATTCCATCTGGTATTCTTGATCCTTTTGTGTACATAGTAACTTCCTTTCCAACTGTATTTCATTTTGTTCCTTGAGAATGTCTCAGTAAGGATGAAAACGCTTGGAATTCAGCCTGTCATTTTTCTGTGGTATTCGTTTATCTAACGAAGTCACGTGCATCTACGTGATTTCTAAAGCATAATAGAAACCACACGCAACTTCTACACCTCTTCTGTGGATTTTTTAGCCTTGTTCTATTCGTGACGTGTTTCTCTAGATGGTTAATTGTCAAAATAGTAAATATAAAAGAGATAATTCAGGATTATCCGATATCACATGGTCATAGACTTAAACACAGATTTAACCATAAGAGAAACTAAAACGTAGCCAAAAAAGTCCAAAAACATGTATAAAACTGACTATATTCATATTGTTATTTATAGTTATCTACAGCTTTTTTCATTATTATGGCATTGAGCTTAAATAAACCAAAGACTTACATTTAGAGCACTTGCATTATTTGACAAGATGAAACAAGATTCAATGATATTCCTTTTAGCTGTGTCATTACACAGGATTAAACCTCTTGCTTGATTCCAGTGAATAGGATGATCTAAATCTCTCAAATGTACGAATAATGCATACAATATTTGTCGAGTTACCACAAAATATTGGTGCTGTTGCATTCGTTGTGAAAGGGTTTTCCTGTTTGTGCGTAACATATTTTAATACCCAACTCCTGACCCAGTTTAGAGATCCTCACCTGCAGGCTGTCCGACCCCTCTTGCTTTCGTGCCTACGTGTCCCCACGTGGCCCAGTCTCGGACCCTTGCCTGACGCCCTTGGAGAAGTCCCTTTCTTCGTCTGCGTTTTTACGAAGCAATATCTCAGCAAGAAGGTTAAGTACGGAAGTGTGGTGGAAGTCATCTTTTATTTTCCTGTGTCGGTGCTTGTGCGATAGTTCATTGCTACCCCCTTCATTCCTCCACAGCTATGCTCCCTTATCCTAGAAGATACTTTAATTTAACAGCTGTGGTTCCCTTTTCTCGTTATCCGTAACGTTTGAGTAGTAATTAATTCATTCTTTGTCCTCAGAGAGAGCTTTGAGAACGTAAGATTTATTATATTAAGCTATACACAACCCCTTTGTGTATCGCACATTTTTTTTTTCTTTTTATAAAACACCTGTGTTGTAGGTATTTCTGCGAATCCCAGCTGTGAAGTGGATCTTTCTCACTCTTAGAAGCTCTGGGCATTATATATGCGCTGCAATCAGCCCAAGTGTCCCAGAACGAATGTCATTGCTCCAAGCAATCGTTTAGTAAAAGATGGCTTTGGAGAGTCATTAGCGCCCTTCCTAGCGCCCTGAATTAGCAAATTAACGTTAAGTGTAAATATATACCCTGTAAATTTAGCCGTTAAAGTTTCCTTATGATTTTCCCTTGAATTTTATCTGGCCCTCAGCAGAAATCCTTGATTTTTATTCCTGAAGAAGCACTTGATTAAGCTTCTCAGAGTCACTCCATCGAATCTTAATAGTTATTTCATCAAGTCAAATAATGAAAGTGTTCTAAATTCAAGTCTTAGTTTATTTAAACTCAATGCCTTAATAACGAAACAAGTTGAAGATAAATAAAAGCAACAAAATTAATATATTTAGCTTTATACAAGTTTTTGGACTTTGTATGGCTACGTTTTAGTTTCTCTTATGGGTACATCTATGTTTACATCTGTGACCGTATGATATCCGGTAATCCTGGATTATCTCTTTGATTTTTACCCTTTGACAATAAACCAAATGGTATTCGTAATACTTTCTTTCCAACTGTATTGCAATTGGTCCTTAACAACGTGTAAGTAAAGACGAAAGCGCTTGGATTTTTTGCCTATCATTTTCCTATTCATTTCGCCTACACACACACACACACACACACACACACACACACACACACACACACACACACACACATATATATATATATATATATCTATAGATATATTATATATATATTATATTATATTATATCTATATTCTATTAATTAATTATATGTATATATATATAATGATATATAATAATATAATATATATATAATAATATATATATATACTATTTCATATATCGTATAATATATATATCATATATGTTATATAATAATATATATAGATACATATGATATATATATATATATATATATATATATATATAATATATCATATGATATTATAATTATATATAATACATACATATAGATATATATATCGATATATATATATATATATATATATATATATATATATAACATCATATGTATAAATATATATTTATATTATATATATTTATATATATATTTATATATATTATATATATATTATAATATATTATACAATCATATGTCTATGTATATATATAATATATATATTATAAGTATATATATATATATATAGATATATATATATATATATATATATATATATTTATAATATATAATATATATATATATATCTATATATAAAAAAAAAAAACCATAAACAGATATGCATCAATATATATATATATATTTATATATATATATATATATATATATATATATATATATATATATATATCCCAAAATTTTTGATCTCATTAATTAATGCGCAATGCCCATTTGCTTTCACTTAATTTGAAACTGAAAGTAAATTCTAGTTGCCGGGTGAATACTGGCCGGAAATCTTACAAGAGATCTTATATCTGGAAGTAAATTATCTCCCCATGATCAATCACGTTGATAGACGTGTCGTGCGAATTGGAATTCATGCTTTTCGCTAATCACTTTTTGATTCCCCAATTCAAAGGTTGATTTACTGAAGAAATTGGAATAAGTAAATAGATTTTGTCTATATACAACAATTAGAGGAGATCCATTATACTGAAAAATTCAAGTGAGTAAATAGAATATTGTAGATTTTGCCAATGTAAAAAAAAGAAAAAAACAATAAATGGAATAGACCATCTCCAGTCCAAATATTAACTACTCGAACATGAAAGAAACCACCTGAGTTAATTTCCTAAAAGATGATACGAAAATAATGTAATCCCAATTAGAATAAAGAAGTAATTTCCCTGCATATTTACAGCCTTGTAGTCAAATGTTGAAATATCAGCGCAAAAGCTTTGAGTAAGAAGAAAATTAAAACATTAAAGACAAGTTGAACTCCCCTTCCTCATATCAGGTGACTCTTTCTTAGAATAAGATTTTTTTTTTCCATTGAATTTGCTGAAAAAAGTCAACCCAACGGCGTGAAGAAGCACGGTTATAATTGATTAAACAAATAAGCATATAAAAAGAGACCAATGCAATTTGAGGGCGGTGACGCCTCGGAATCACATGCCTTATACATGGAGCACCGTTGTTGCTGGGTGCCACGAAGGGCATGTCAGCATGTGTGTTCGTAGCAAACGATATATGGATTTGGTTATGAGAAATAAGGATAAGAGAGGGCACTCATTCATTACTTGTGACAGGGTGCAAAAACATGCCTAGAAGAGGTGTTGAGATATATTAAGAGGTGTTGCAGACCCATCAAATAAGGTAACATAAGAAAGAATTTTAAAAAGTTAACCTTTTAAGAGATAATAAATATGTGGGAGAAACAGAAGTATGGTGCGGTACACATTCTTTTTGATTAACTTTCGTGAGTAAAGTGGTGTAATGATTGTGGTCTCTTTATTTCAGATGGGTTCAAATTCACCATATAGAAAAAACGGATTCACTAAGACTTTATTGACTTACTAAAATGTTGTCGTTGATTGGACATAATAAGAATGAGAGGGGTGCTTACTTAAAAATTATTTAGAGAGGGAATGAGAGTTTAATGGTTTTATTTGGGTCAGAGTTAATTCATTCTATTCTATTTTTGCAAATTGATTTTGTTCCATTTTAATGTTAGCTAATTTGGGAGATGAAAAGTATATTATTGTATCTATGGGGATTCATTTGCCTAGCTTACATTTTCAGAGAGATGCTGCCACAAACAAAGGTGGGTGCAGTTGCCTGTTAGCAGTTTGTTTCATTTGTTTAAACGAGTATCATTTGGCCCTAAAAACTCGTTTAAGATATATATATATATATGTAAGTGTTTACATAATAAAAATATGGAATGTTAGTCCATATATATAAAAGACTAAAACTAAAGAGGTCAACCAGATTGCTTGCAGGAATGTGATCAGACTAGAGACGCTAAAGATGACGTATACAATAAAAGTAGGCTAAGATAACATGCCGTCACCTGTAGTCATTCAATTGTTTATAAACTTTAGTCCAAGCTTCCTGCTTGAGACAAACACCGTGACCTATAGCTCAAGCAGCCTACGTGATCTGGTGATCTGTAGCGTGTCTCATTTTGATTGTGTGTTCGTATGTAACTATGTCATCTGATTGTATGTTCATATGTTCGAGCTACTATCTGCTTCCTTCATAACTTGTAACAGAGATGGTAGACGGGCAGAATAGAGTTAGCTATCGTCATCAGAAGACCTGTACCTCTTTACCTAAGTTTTATCATGTAGAGAGAATAGAATTAGCCATCATCATTGGCAGAAGCGATCAAGCTATCGTCATTAGAAGACTTGTACAATCATACCTGATCTTCACCATGTATATATTTTTATACTTCGTGTTTTCTACAAGAACCTCCTCACCGAATCATCATGAGTTTAACACATCGTCGTCATAAACAAGAAGATAATCCCGACTTCGTAAGTGATCTACAAACCCCAAGACACTCCATTGAAGATGGAAGTGCAATACCAACCGACTTAGTGTAAGATTATCGCGAGTCTAACATTACCTCATAGGGTGCCTTATCATACAAGGCACAAGCCCTAAAATATATATATATATATATATATATATATATATATATATATATATATATATATATATATATATATATATATATATATGATATATATACATACATGACAGATTAAGTACGAACCAGAAACACCGATAAACAACCAGGTCGAAATTTTAATTGCAAAAGTGATACGTCTCCTCTTAGCGGAAGTTATGACGTATAGGCTTGCAACAGCGAAAAATTGGTCAAGTTCTTTATAAATTCGTTTTACGAAATATTGAGTAGATGACGATTTTACCACCACCATCACCTAACGATGACATTCAAAATGTTGTTGAAGACTTTTTCGAAAATATTCCAATTTCCCCAGTTCGAGAGTTTGGTACTAAGTGAACTGTATGTTGAATTTCTATATAGTCATATGCTGACTTTATATCTACTTGAAGGGATTTGTTAACACATTTCAGCGTCGATTTTCTACCGATATTTTTATGCAGTTAGATATGAATTATTTTAAAAATAGAGTATAAAAAGATATTCCTATATATATAATTCAGAGAATTACTCGTTTTATTCCCCTTGAGATTCATACCCTGTCAGAGTTACTTAATTACGTCAAAATGAGACAGGATGAGAGGAACGAATATTAAATGACCTCATAAATTTCATTAATAAGAGAACTAAATTGTGTAGGAAACCCATTAGCACTGACTTTAGAACAATGGTCTTAAATTTTGAAATATTATTGTAGATTTTTTCAAACGCTTATGGAAACGTATAACTATGCGTAGGACGTACATTTTATGATATATATATATAATAATGATATATAGATATATATATATGATATCTATATATATATATATATATATAATTTTTATCATTAATTGTCCTATATGTCGTCACCATTTCATTCTTAACCGCAAAATAAAAGTAGCTAATTCACTGGGACATCCTCATAACACATATAGAATATTTAGCAAATTAATTCACAATATTAAGATTCTTAGGTTGATGACAGAAGATCGTATTCAGTGAGAAATAACTTTGACTCGGTGTGTAAGAACACAACGAGTTACATATAATGAGTTGACAGTTAATAGCTCATTGTAAAGCGTACATTTTGAAAAGCTCCCATAATTTGGGAAGGTTATTCTAATAAGTATATTATTAACAGCTATCATATCCTTTAAAGTTAAATCATGTAAGTATTTATTCGATCCACCCATATTATATTAATACTATCTAAGAATTATTTTGAGATACAAGAAATCATGTTGTGCATTTCACAAGAATAAGAACTTTAATTTCTGATATCTACTCCACTACTTTACTTTCCTTACATAAATTCCAGATCGATGTTGGGCTATAAGCTCTTTTATTTTCCGTTAATATTTCGTTAGATAATTATTTACCCTCGTTGGCAGCCTAAAAGAACTACTAGGAGTATAGCTCAGATGAGCGCTAACTCATATTTAGCTTCTAAAGTAAGTATTTAAATGTGTTACAGGGCCTGCTGTAATCATATGTGCAAAAATCAATAGCTAATTAAAGGTTCCAACAATGGCGCGAGCGCAGCGCGTACATACGCACACACACACACGAAACATATAAAACATACATTTAATTTTAAAGCATCAAAGCCAGCCCAAATACCACGTCTACTATTACTGGATCTATTATTTTTATTTTTACTAATATTTTCAGAAAAAAATAACTCGGTATAAATGAATGTATTTGTTATATTCATCTCTTGATAAACTGCGATTTTCCGTATTATTTAACTTTTCGCCGCATGAAAGAAAGGACCTTAGGTTCCACATCACCCAGCAAAGACTTCATGGTCAGTTAGTTTATTATTCCTAAGAATTTTTTTGTTTTTGTTTTTTAAGAGACGTAGACCGAAAATCATTAATTTGTTAGTCAAAGGGAATGAAGCTTTCCTTGACATCTTTCCGTTACATTGCTATCTAGGACTATGAAGTCTTATACTTGAATAAATACTTCAAATTAGAACGATTCCTAACATTAATTGTTAATATATTATATATTACTGCTACCGCATACTTGTTGCAGTGGGTGAGAGTGAGAACACTCGTGAGGCTTCTTAACTTTATTTTCATAAGGAGTTACGAGGACGAGGTGTTTGTAAAAAGTTACATTCATTTAAATGGCAGCAAAATATCAATTAACTATCACCTAAATACATTTATTCTAGTACAGCATTGCAAATAATACCTTTCAATTACTGCAGCTAAATAAAAAAATGTGTCAAAACTCAAAAACA
>NC_087216.1:51675591-51703091 GCF_015104395.2 Macrobrachium nipponense | reverse complement strand
ATGTATATCTATATATGTATATATGATATATGTATATATATATATATATAGATATATATATATATATATATATATATATATATATATATATATGATATATATATATATATGTATATATATATATATATATATATATATATATATATATATATATATATATATATATATATATATATATATATAGTCTGAAGATAAAAGGCCTTATTTTAACATTGCAACCATATATTTCGAACAACACTTCCTTTCTCTGCTCCCGATCACTGGTAAAGTATGGACACAGGATGCCCTACTAGAGGGGTGGAAATTTAACTGTTCCATGGTGATTTTTGGCTTCAATTAACTCCCGTCTGGGCCTTTTGTCTTCATATTATATAGTTGTATTACAGTAAAAAATATTCATTTTTGCCCATCATTGGAAATCAAAGTTAAGTCAGGTTTTCGACTTCAACCCATCATCAAGCACATCTTTAGACGGTATGAACGACTAGTGAATGGGTTACACAAGGGGAAGAACCAGAAAATTTTTCTACAAGTTTCTCCTGAAATGTACGGCTTCGCGCGATGGAAATCGGCTTCAGACCCATTTCTGGATTCCATTCACACATTCCTCCAAGAAAGAATACACGCCACACACCAAGACATCTATGTGGTAAGAAGAAAAATAAGCGAGTCAGCCACATCGCTTCGCTTCCTGTTCCGAAATGATGGTATGTACAGAGATCTTTCCTATTCTGCGCTATCAGGTGCTATTGAAAACAGTGAAACCCACTCCAGATATTTACGCAACAAATTAAAAAGGCTAATTAGGAACAGCATAAAGAATAAATCTTTGCTCACCAAATAAATGTGCTGAACCTCTGTAACCATCCCCTCATCGCAGAACAGACGGTCTTAAATCTTGGCATCTTATTCGCTCTAAAACCAGATTCCGAGAGTAACCTTATTTTCTTTGTTGCTTTTGATGAACATTTTGCAAAAACCAACTATGACAAAAGAGACGCATGTCTCGAAGGTATTTTGTTAAATGTTTGGAGCAAAACAACAACAAAAGTTAAATTAAGAAAAAGGGAGGATATCATAATCACAAAATCGGACAAAGACGGGAAAATAGTTCTCTTGGATAAGGAGACTTACATCAGCAAAGTTCTGAAACTTTTAAATGACCCATTCTAGGAACATTCTCATCCTCCCACGTTAAACATGCAGAGGATTTTATACAAAAATTTAACAGTTTAACTATCTCAGCAAATAACATCAAACTGCTCAGCCTTGACGTCGAATCATTATTTACCAAAGTCCCGATCGCCGACGTATTGTCCTTTCTAAAGAAGTGATAACTATATCAAAAACATTTTCCTCTTGGTATTGACTAAACAATAAAACTAATCAACCTCTGAGTAACTAACAAAGTATTCTCTTCCATCGGTAATTTTTACAAACAAAAATTTGGTTGTAGCATGGGCAGTCCCCAATCCCCCCTTCTAGCAAACCGATACATGGAATATTTCGAAACAGAAATTTCGTCCTCTATCAAACCCCGCAATATGATCAGGCTTAGATAAGTAGATGCAATTTTTGCTTTTACAGGGATGATAATTGGAGAGATTCAATGAATTTTACAATCAAACTAAATTTGCTTTTTCCTATTATAAAATTTAAAACGAAGGGGAAAAGGACGGGAATTGCCGTTTCCTCTTCGCTACTAATCATAAGAGAAAAGAATAGATATGCGTTCATAGTATAAAGGAAACCAATTTTTTCCTGTTTCATATATAAATTTCCTAAGTTACCACGATGTATCCGTAAAGATCATGGTCGGGTGCAACCTATTCCTCAGGGGGCTAAGGATATGTTCAAATAGGTACTTAGATAAAGAATTCAACACGATCCGCCAACACTTAATGCAAGTGTTTTATCTATCATGCATTATCGAGAAGGTTATAACTAAAACGAATACAATATATTACAGAAGTCCCACTCACAATAGACAAATAGACTTAAACGATAAAATAAAAATTCCGTACGATGAAAACATCCAAAAAGCCACAGAACACCTCAGGTCTCCTAGTTTCCATTATCCCAAATCCATCGGGAGTTCGCCCATTAACGTATACCTAAATAAAAGAGAAGAAGCGGAGTCGACAAGATACCGTGCAGCAATTGTAATGAGATTTAAGTTGGGGAGACCGGTAGATCCATCTCACAAAGATTGACAGAACACAAAAGATCAGTGCGATATGCATCAGAGAACTTGGGTTTTTTCCAGCATATTAAGGACAAAGGGCATACTATGAACCTGGAGTGGGGCGGAGCTGGTTTTCATAAGTAACTGTCCGTACAAAAGGAACATGCCGGAATCTATTATCAATCAAACCAACTATATGAACCTGTCAGGAGGACACTGGAAATCGGATGACATCGATGAACTAATCCCTAGACCGCTCCTCAAGCAGGTGTCCAAGAACATCAGACCGCCGAAAGAGCCGCCAGACGGGAGTTAATTAGGCCAACAATCACTAGGGAATAGCTTAATTTCCTCCCTGGATCACCAACAGAGACTTACTGCCACATCTATATATGTTTTGTCTATATACTCCTATAAGACATCCTATGTCCATAAATTACCAGTAATCAGGAGCACAGAAGGAAGTGCTCGAAATATATGGTTGCAACATTAAAATAGGGTTTTGTGGGCCTTTTATCTTCATACTATACTGTTGTATTACAGTAAAAGATATTCACACACATACATACATACATACTATTATATATTATATATGTATATATATATATATAATATATATATCAATATATATATAATATAAATAAATATATAATAAATAAATTACATACACACACATAATATATATATATATATATATATATATATATTATATATATAATATTATATATATAATCATAGATAATATATATAAACGTATACATACACACACAAATAATATATATATATATATATATATATTATAGCTATATATATATATATATATAAATATATATATATTGAAAAGTTTTTATTATTAAAATTAGGAAGAGAACAACCCACTTTACCAAGTTTCCTCTCCATGAGTGCTCTGGACAATTGAAACATATTCATTTATAATTTTACTTTTATAATCAAATATCTAAAGATAAAGCAGTCGACAAATGATAAAACATTGAAATTACAGTCCTATACAAGAAATTTTCTTTTGTCAGTAAGTTTTTTTACATTTTTATTCTTATTATTAATTTTCATGCCCAGGAGTTCTCTTGTGGCCTCGTCATAAAAATGGCTATGGTACAACGGAGATTTGTAGAGCTTAAATTTAACAAAGTTGGGTACAATGTTATTTGGGGAGTAGTACTTTTTGTTATATTTTATTTGAAATATCTAATGTACAATACATTTTTTATTACATATGTTTAGGAGCAATATTCATTTTATTTCTCAATATACAGCACTTAATAAATTAAATAGCACTTTTTGTATACACAAAATTGTACAACACTCAGCGTACAATAATTTCATCACATTTTTCAAAGGTAGTCTTCAATCGAGTCACATACAATAATTAATACCCTTCTTGAACAGAATTCGAGCTAACAGACCGTAAGTGTTAAGGGGAACAGCATCGTACAAAAATTGAGGCAGCCTTTTCTAAAAAAGGTATTTCATATATTTCTTTGAGAAAACCATGCAAAAATTCGTTTTATATGTATTCCGCAAAACCCATCTATCATAATTAAGTTTACCCTTAAGATACCTTATCAAATCAGACAACGGCATCTTTTTCACTCTATCCACCCCACATTGCATACAAGTAACCTGTCAATAAAACTAACGCATTATTATCATGTCGTTTCAATTTACAGTGGAAATTAAACATTAAAATCTTTATAAAGTTATCCGGGCTCATACCACAAATCTCTGTACCAACACTTTTTGAAAATACAGCGAAATTGGCTTAATTTGGTTACAAAAATATATGCAATATAAATTCTGTTTCACTGCAGTTATCACATAAATCTGAGCTTTTAATGTTAAAATCTTCCGTCTGTGGTTTGTTGCCAAAATCCCGCGCATATATTTGTATATAAATTCCCTCTCCAAAGTACCTATAAAAAGAACATTAATACGTTTCCAAATCAATACCCAATCTAGTAGCGGTATTCACTCTCAATGCCTGGTTTCAAAGACATTTGAGATAATAATAAGCTGCCTTGCATGTAACATACGGAAAGTTTTCAAGCCTATGCATTTCCCTTATCACCTCAATGGCACTCGAATAAAACGACAGTGTCACATAAGATACGTCAACCATATCTCTTAATGACAACAAATAACTAAATCTAAGTTTACAATAATACAAACTCAAACCAATTCCACTTAATACAGCCTTTAATACAGTGCAGCTGAAGATAGCTTGAGTTTTATAGTACACATCAAATATTCCCAAACCCCCTTTATCACTCTACGTAAACACAACGTAGCCCTTTTTATTGGATTGTACATCCCCTTTCAGATGTACCGAAAGATACATGAATTAATCTTGAAAATATATTTTCTTTACTGGGGATAACGTATGGGCCATATATTAGGGCTTGTGCCTTGTATGATAAGGCGCCCTAGAGGTAATGTTAGATTAGCGATAATATTACGCTAAGTCGGTTGGTATTGCTCTTCCATCTTCAATGGAGTGTCTGGGGTTTGTAGATCATTTACGAAGTCGGTATTATCTTGTTGGTTATGACGACGATGTGTTAAACTCATGGTGAGGAGGTTCTGTAGAAAACACTAATGTTAAAAAATTATATATTCTTCTGAAGTTTTACATGGTGAAGATCAGATAGGATTGTACAAGTCTTCTAATAACGATAGCTTGATCGCTTATGCCAATGATGATGGCTAATCCTATTCCTCTACATGATAAAGCTTAGGTAAAGAGGTACAGGTCTTCTAATGACGATAGCTAACTCTGTTCTCTGTCTACCATCTCTGTTACAAGTTATGAAGGAGCAGACAGTAGTTCGAACATATGAAAACATACATACAAATGACATAGTTTCATACGAACACACAATCAAATGAGACACGCTACAGATCACGTAGGCCGTTTGAATTATAGGTCGGGGTAGTTGTCTCAAGCAGGGAGCTTGGACTAATGTTATAAACAATTGAATGACTACAGGTGACGGCATGTTATCTTAGCCTACATACTTATTGTATACGTCATCTTTAGCGTCTCTAGTCTGATCACATTCCTGCAAGCAATCTTTTATATATATGGACTAACATTCCATATTTTTATTATGTAAACACTTACATTAGCTCGGTCAGCTACCAAAACCAGCTACTGAATATTACTCAAACTTGACTTGCATTTGACTTATAGGAGTGTGATACAGACACTATGTGAATATATTATATATATTATATAAATAAATATATATATATATATATATATATCTATATATATATATATATATATATATATATATATAATATATATTAGTAAATAAAAATTCATGGTGTACATGAATTGATTTCAAAGTAATAAAATATAAAACAATGATATTGGTAAATATAGTGATCACGGATATATAATGATACAGTTTTTTCACTTCATCTCATTAAGATACATATGCTACAGAAAATACTAATGTACTCTGATAATTGCATAGAATGCAAGATTAATAATATGATAAAAATCATATTTTAACTGATAAAAAATTTCATATATGAATTGATAAAATCATTAATGTTTATGCTGATTGATTCGTTGATTTTTATAGCTAAATGTTATATATCTGATAAATTAATCAATATACTAACTCATATAACCTGCAGATATTGGTAAGATAAAAGGTAACAGATTGATTATAGGCTACCTGATTTGTTTATACATATGCATATGGATTCATATAATTATGATTAATATATGTGCACTTTAAATAGGATTCCTATTGCGTACACGCAAAGATAACCATTTCGATTCCGTTATTTATGATCATTTATATATAGATTCCTAGTGCGTACCACGCAAAAATATATTTCGATTCTGTTATTTATGATCATTTATATATAGGTATACATGATACTTTATATATATAGGATACATGACCGAGGTTATACTACTTCACTTTTTAACTAGCGTTCGAACAACTTTTCGTCCATTACACAGTTCCAGACAACCACCTATAGCCAATTGAAACGGCCTTTTTCAATGGTTAAAACAAGGGGAAAATTTGCCTGGGCGGGCTCCAACGTTCTATTTTTTGCGCTCATACTTATTCTCTGCATCCTAAGCTACACGATTACGTTCGCGATGAATAAAAAAACATCCCCAGCACGAGTCCTTCGCCAGCAAAGTAGAGTTGAATATCCTTCGGGTCGTAATTGTCGGAAGTATGCCCCATTCGTAGTCGATTCGACAGCCGCCGGAGCATTCCGCATTAAAAACGAGATTAACGACGAGATACGGTGTCGGTCGAAGAAGTCCATGAAATTCCTTTCACATTGTAGGCGGTTGTTACTTGACTGTAGTCGTCCTGCTCGACGAAACGATTTTTCTTGAAGTTTCCGATGTGAAATTCTCGTACTGCAGGATACTGTAACCAGGTTCCATTAATCAGCCTGCAAGTGAAATTATACTTGTCACAAGGGAAAGGTAAAGTAAATTCAGACGACATCCAAATACAGGGGAGGAAGAGAGCCATTTAGACCAGACTTAACCCACATGAATTCGCTGATATTTTGGAATTCAAAGAGTCCGCTGTACAAACTTTTTTATCCGTGGCATTAACAATGAGTGAACCTATCCAGGTCTATGAGGACTGTAAAAATATCCATAATTATAAAAATTAAACAGATATTCAATACGAATCCCAAAGAAAATTCGATATTACTGGTAGTAAGTTACTAGACAAAGAAGTGGAAAACGGAGCTAATTGTAAGATTGCCAGGCAACATAAGAGTCAAAGAGAAGAGATTAATCATGATTCTATGTGCCCAATAACCAAAAGTTTCATATTCAATTTTCTCGTGCGCATCCTCTGAGGTTAACTTTTAAAACATTATTAATAGGTAGGAGATGCAACGAAAAAAACCCACTATGTAACTAATTTCTAAATAAACTTTGGGTTTTTCAAGAAAATGTAACATTTTCCCATGAATGTGATTTACCTGGATTGTAATAAGCTAATGTTGCAAGTAAATAATCCATATCCATATCGTGATACTTCTAAATGTCTATGAGGTTCAGAAAAAATTAATTCATTTGATGTTATAGAAATTCTATTTCCTTATTTTGTTTATTAATTTTAAAATGATTGCAAGTTGCATTGCGCACACCGATAGACACTTGTACCTAAACGTCCTGCCTTGCCCATGAAGAAGTTCGGGCTAAGCATTCCTTTCTCCAGTCAATCTGTTTTGCAAGCAGAGACGACACACAGATGAAGCCTGTGTAAGCAGATTATTGAGGTTTAAAGGAACAAATGCTGATACGGCAATGATGACGTCGTCACTTGGCAGGAGATTGCTCTCAGCCAGCTAAGAGTTTACGTTACTTGCTGTAAGAGATACGACTTTAGGATAAATTTTTGGTTTTTTAATACTCGACCCACATGAGAAGAATGTCTGAAAAAAACAGTACCAAAATTGAAAAACAATTTATAGTTTCATTGTTGGAAAAAAGGCTGCATAATTGTAATTATGTTAAAATTAAATATTCCTTATTCAAACTATATGAAAAAGGTTTCCATACAATTATATATATATTATTAGCCCTGTATAAGATTCATATAGGATTATTTCATAGATAACATTTTCACTTCTAGACTTCCTGACTTTAAAATCTATTTTATTTTATTTTATTTATATTTATTTATTATTATTTATTTATTTTATTTATTTATTTAATTTTTTTTTTTCATTGACTACGAATATAAATCACCGGGACAGACAATATGTCAGTAGGTTTTGATATGTGTTTGAACTTTTAGCTTATTTGTCATTACTAAAGCGTTAAGTTAGAGTTCAAATCTTTACGCATATATATTTAGGATATTTAATGGTTACGTTTTGCTTATTGATATTATCGTGATTCCTTTTTTATTATAATTTGTAACCCTTCCGACTTCTTACGGAGTGTATTATATTGACTCCACTTGTATCCATATATTTATTTATTTTTTTATATTTATTTATATATTTTTTTATATATATTTGATAAATTAATGGTTGGCTTGAATATGTGGAAGAGTGTTCTAGCGGCGTACCGTATAAGGCTACTTGCGGTATCATTTCTACAGATACGAGATATGAATGATAAAAGGTATTTAAAACCGCGAGAAACCGCTATAATCCAGTTCGGATCCAATATCATGAGTTGTAACTCGTAAGACATTGACACTTCCTATTTAATTATCAGTTATTCTACCAAACCGATTGAACTCTGGGCGATAAAATATACTATTGGTTTTCTTAATGGATAGGAATTCACACAACGTGTTAAGGAGATTATTATTGATTTACACCACCCGAGTCACAGATTATTATGTGTTGAATTCCATGTTTACTGATTTAGCACTCATAAATATTCCTAACGCACTCCACTGCGGTGTTTGTTTTAGTTGCTATTAATTCTATATAACGTGTCAAGGAACTATTAACACTAAGAAGTGTTTATTCCCTCTGTCAGACTCGTAATTCTGTTAATAATTCTACGTATATTCTTTCAAGGGTTGATTTGGCACAGGATAGGCCCTTAACTGGACAGGTGTCTTAGTGTGTCCCTTGTTTTCATAACACGTGTTACAATCAGTTATGTGCTTTTTATATCTGTAAGCATTGTAGGCCAGTAAAACAGTGATTTGGCTTTCTGTGACATACTAGGGAACCACTGGATGACGGAATGCAACCAGTTTATGACGATTGGTATGAAAGAGATTATTACTAATACCTGGTCGTTAGTCCCCTGCTGCTGTGTTCTTCGGGTTTTCCTCGTCACAGACCTACATAGAACATTACATTTGATTACATTATTCTGATACACATACTATAAATATACTTTTGCTTTAGGGTTTCTGCTGAAGTGTTTATGTTTTTGCCTAGCCACTGACCCTGTTTCCGTTTCGAAGTGTTTATTGTTTGGTGTTTATTGTTTTGCTTATCGCTGTTGACACTTGCTTTGTCAGTTTGTAACAGTTCTGCGCTCCGACCCAGATATTCAATGCTCGCGATCTCTTGGGTTAAGGAATTTTTTCCTTGTTTAGATACGGTTTTAACAATAGGCACGGAATGTTTTCTATATCTTTTAGTCCAATTAAGGGTTCTTTGCTGTATGTTTCGGGGCGGGATTGCGGGATAATGCGTCAGCTATGATATTTGCTTTCCCAGGTAGATATCTTATCTTGGCTCCATAACCTGAATGATCATTTGTCACCGAGTTCCTTTTGGACTGTGATTAAAGCCTTTGAAAAACTCGGTAAAGGACTCATGTTCAGTAAGGACTTTTATCAGGATAGCCATAGATTATGAACTTAAAATGTATTAGTAAAGTTATACCTAGCCCTTCCTTGCCTATTACTGCATATTTACTTTCAGAGGGCTTTAGTTTACGTGAATAAAAGCTATAGGGAAGAACTGTTTATCATATTATGAAGTAGTATCCCACCCCTCTTACCCCTTGGTCTGAGGCGTCTGTTGCAATAAAAAAAATTCCTTATTTAAATCAGGGATTTTTAAGTTAGGTAAGCTGCATTTTCCGCTTTTAAGATATCGAACGCCTGTTGATGCTTTTTAGACCATAATAAATCTACGCTCTTCTTCGTAAGATCTGTAAAGGAGCTGTCATGATTGAAGAGTTACATATTTACATACGATTGTGTACCACTACAGCGCAAAAGTGCTGTATCCCCCTTTTACGTTAATAAGTACCGGAAAGTTATGAATAGCCGACACCTTACCATAGACTACTTTAAGACCTTGACTAGACACATAAAACCTAGATCAACATGTTCGGTTTTAAAAAAACTCACATTTAGATATTTTACTCTGAGATTATTTGTCTTTGTCTCTGTAGCACTAGCTCTACTTTATGTGAATGTACTTCTAAGGTATTAGAAAAGATTACAAGATCAACCATATAAGCATGTAGGGTATCCCTTAAAAGTCTCCAAACACTATATTATAATTGGGGCGCAACGTAAGCCGGAGGCATACGTAAAAATTGATAATGTCCCTGAGTGTGCTGAAAACGGTGTATGAGGTACAATCACTTAGGTAATGGTATCTGGTAAAAGCATTATGTAAGTCCAAGTTGGTGAAAAAAATTTATTCTAACCTAACAGAGATAAGATGTCGTCGGTACATAGCACTGGAAACTATCGGGAGTCGTTCCCTTGTTTAAGCGACAGAATCTACGCAGATACGCGAAATCCGATCTTTTATGGCATGACATTTGAGGGAAAAATTATATGGGCTTATTTGATTTCCGCCTAATGACTCCTATTACTAACATTTTTCAACTTCGTCATTTATCTCTATTTTGAAATTTCATTGAGAGTCTATGCGAAGGTACGTATATAGCTTTATGTTTATTGTCTTAGACCCGTATTTTGTTTTCAATGACATCCGTTTTTCTCCCAGAGATCACTCGCTAGTGGAGAAACTTCCTGGTATTCAGGTAGAAGATAAAAAAAAATTCTGCTGAATCACCTCTGCTTGAATGACTTTACGGATATTACTTTAGATAGATTATCAGAGAGATTCATCCACGACTGGTTGGGCGTGATTAAAAATTAGCAACAATAAAAAATGCGATATTATAACTTCCGTATCCACGATATGTATACTTTTAGGGCTTTGTTCGCGGAAATCGTTATATTTCAGAGTGTCGGGAAGGATTAAAATTTCATTTCCCAGCAAAGTCTTTTTACACGCACTAAGACATTCGAGGGTGCATGCTTCTCGAGATTTTGCGTGCAGAGTGCGACTGCGGTTGTGGAGAATTCTGTTGGTCATTTGAACAATGTTACGATTTATGAGACAAATGTATAGTTCCTTTATATAAGTTATTATTTGATTAACTGTCTCATTTTTGTTCAAACGGATTTTAATATGTTTGAAGGTTTATAGGATTTCCCTTTGATAAACACGCCTTATTTTTGCAGGATAAGTAAGTTAATTTTGTATACCCCTAGAGAATGAATCTTACAATTACACTAGATACAGATCAATGTTTTTTATAACTATAGAGGTATCTGTAAGCGCTCGCTTATCCGGACTTCTCATTAGGGAAGTTCGAACAACAGACAGTGAGTCCGTAAATACAGGATATTACGTTTACTAAAGAAATAAAACAAGATATTCTAATTTTTACGGCGCGTACAGTTGGGCTTTATCCACCACTACTTATAATAACTTACGTATTAAAAAAAAAAACGAAAACCTGCTCTGATTACTTTATACGGTCGTGTGTTTCATAGGAAAAATCCTTTTTAATTCAAAAAAGATATCGGTATGTATGAACCAACATCGCTTTTCCCCACTCTGCTAGAGTCGCTTATTGTATGGAATTTGCTATGCTTTGAACACTTCGGCAGTTTTTGACTGACCTTGACCGCTTGACTAGGTGACACAGTCACCGAGTTTGCTTGTTTGATTCTGAACGGGTTACTGTTTCTATTCTTTTTGTAATATTTCTCTTTATTACCATCGGCACGTATTGTGTGTTTTTTAGCATTATGTTGCTGGTTACGTATAAAGCAATGAATGACGAACTATTAGGAACTGAGCGATTACTAATAAGAACAAGTTATCACTACTGCATTCAATATTAACTGTTTGTACTTCATTCTTTGCTAAAATTTGAAATAGTGAGGGATCCTGGTCAGCATTAGCCTGATGAAAGTTTTTTACAGACATGTTATTCCTTGCAATCCAGCCATATTTTAAAAGTTAAGTTGAGTCATTGAGGTTCGATATTTTATATAACTCAAAAAACTCAAAGCTAAAAAACTGCGATCGGGACTTTGCAAAGGAGCATTTATTGTCATGACCCGAAATAGTGTTACCTCTAATTTATATAGATTTGTACGGGTGTTCCACTTGTTTTTTGTGTGTTTTCTAATCACTACGGTGCTTAACGACCCTATCCATGCATCTGTATAAATACAGACGTCCACTGCGTAAACGCATATTCACTGTTTAATATGATTTGTTACGTAAGGGATTAATAATCACCCAAAATGATAAAATTAACATAGTATATTATTATGATATTTTTCAGTAGAACTTCTGGAACCAGACACTCAAAGATAAAAACTCGCAGTAGCGAAATCTCAATGATGTTGATAAGAATTTCTGTAAAAAAAGTAAGATTAAGAATTTCTCGTAACTTCAGCTACAGGAATAACGAAATTCGACCTGCAAAGGAAACACTCAAAGTTACTCAAATGAATAAAAAATTGTACTTAGCTTGCTTTTGTGGGAAGTCACGGTGTTCCGATAACGACACACGGCCTTGGTCCTCCTTCTCTATTTAGCGGATGACCTGGTTTGGCTTCAGTTTCCCCCGTGCGCGTTGTTTCGATGATTCGAGCCCTTGAACGATCCGATGCTGCAGACGCGTTCTTGGTTTTCGTTTCTTGCAGTGCCGGAAACGCTCACTAACGTGTTTTCTTGAATGATTCTAATGAGAGACGAAGCTTGCGTTGTCGTAGGAAAAAGGACACGTCGGTTTTGTTTCTTGAAGTTATTCACTAATGATGGATACTAGTGCTTGAAGAATCTCTTGCTTTCGTCGTCGTTAAAGAGTTCTTGTTGTTTTCTGAAGTCGCTCACTGATACTATGTTGCTTGAAGAATCTGCTGCTTCCGTCGTCGTTGACTTCTTATGATACATGATTTATTATTCTGGTTTTTCTTCGTAGGACGTTGTAGAGTTCTTCTGGTACGCTGGCCACCAATATTAGGGCTTGTGCCTTGTATGATAAGGCGCCCTATGAGGTAATGTTAGACTAGCGATAATATTACGCTAAGTCGGTTGGTATTGCACTTCCATCTTCAATGGAGTGTCTGGGGTTTGTAGATCATTTACGAAGTCGGTATTATCTTGTTGGTTATGACGACGATGTGTTAAACTCATGGTGAGGAGGTTCTTGTAGAAAACACTAATGTTAAAAAATTATATATTCTTCTGAAGTTTTACATGGTGAAGATCAGATAGGATTGTACAAGTCTTCTAATAACGATAGCTTGATCGCTTATGCCAATGATGATGGCTAATCCTATTCCTCTACATGATAAAGCTTAGGTAAAGAGGTACAGGTCTTCTAATGACGATAGCTAACTCTGTTCTCGTCTACCATCTCTGTTACAAGTTATGAAGGAGCAGACAGTAGTTCGAACATATGAACATACATACAAATGACATAGTTTCATACGAACACACAATCAAATGAGACACGCTACAGATCACGTAGGCCGTTTGAATTATAGGTCGGGGTAGTTGTCTCAAGCAGGGAGCTTGGACTAATGTTTATAAACAATTGAATGACTACAGGTGACGGCATGTTATCTTAGCCTACATACTTATTGTATACGTCATCTTTAGCGTCTCTAGTCTGATCACATTCCTGCAAGCAATCTTTTATATATATGGACTAACATTCCATATTTTTATTATGTAAACACTTACACATATACCATACTTTTGATAAAATCAAAGAATTTATAATTACACTCTTTTGGAAAATTGACAATTTCCTCATACTCAACATATTTACGGCAGTTTCAACCTTATTCGCGATAACAGACCAGTTTTCATTGTGCATCAAATCAAAGTTATTACAAAAGATAATAACAAAGATAACCATACTATTAACAACCCGTATCCACTCCCAAGGCCAATCCTGCCTGTCAATCCAGTTGCCCAAACCCATCATTGTAGTTTTTTCTTTGTTAAGTCTAGCACCTGTCGCGACTTCAAAGTGCTGAATGAGCTTGAAACAAGCTGTTATCGAATTAGTTGTTGACACAAATACGTAAGAATCGTCAGCAAAAACCCTTGTACTTTCACGACTGTCTGATTTGGAAGACTAATACCAATTATATCGTTACTTTCTTGAATTGCCCTATAGAAAAGTTCCTGAAAAATACAGAATAGCAACATAGACATAGGGCAGCCTTGCCTCACCGACCTCTTGACAGGAAAGGGACTGCTTAGACAGCCATTAATACTTACACGACTTACACATTGTAAATATAATATTTTTATTAAATTAATAAACTCTGTCGGAACACCAAATTTTGCTAACACCTCATATACAAAAACAATGTGCACTCTATCAAAAGCTTTTGACCAATCGAGACTCAAGATGGCATTCATCTACTTTATTTTCATTTGAATAAAACATGATGTCTGTATGGTACTGTTACACTGAACAATCGATCTCCTTTGACTGCACAGTATTGTTCAGGGGAAATTATGTCGTCTAATATAGACTCAAACTGTTTTTTTAAAACCTTGGCAAAATCTTATAATCATATTTAACAACGTTAGGTCTCCAATTTCTGTTAGTTTTTACGCTGGACGAGTGGTTTTCGAGCTGGGCTGCCAATCGGCGGTCCCAGGTTCGATTCCCAGCTCTGTCAACGCGGAATCAGAGAAATTTATTTCTGGTGATAGAAGTTCATTTCTCGATTTAGTGTGGTTCGGATCCCACAATAAGCTGTAGGTCCCGTTGCTAGGTAACCAATTGGTTCCTAGCCACGTAAAAATATCTAATCCTTCGGGCCAGCCCTAGGAGAGCTGTTAATCAGCTCAGTGGTCTGGTAAAACTAAGATATACTTCCAATTTTCTGTTAGAACAAGGGCACCTTTTTTTGCATGTAGAGTGATTACACCTACATACTGACTCTTGGACATTCGCTTTACATCACATACATAATAATTTAATACAGTTATAAAACCAGTTTTATAATATTCCAAAATTTCTTGTAAAATTCAATAGGGAGACCATCGTACCCAGGAGTTTTCCCATTACACATTTTTTTCATAGCGTTCCACACCTCCTTTGACTGAATCTCAGTAGATAAAGCTTTTAGGCTTTGACCATTCAGCACTGGTCCACACTTGTCGAGAAAAAAGCTCATATACTGTCGGTCACCTTCAACCAAACGAAACATGTTCTCAAAATATTCCCTAATTCGCACAGAAATCGCATTCGTCCCCTGAACAGTCGTGCCATCTTTCATTTTTAAGTTTAGTAAAAACAATTATTTATTCTTTTAGTCTTCTCTTTGCCAAGCAGGTAGGAAGGAAACTTTCACCTTTCAACATCTCATCAGTTTTATCCTAACCTTCACACCTCCAAAAACTCATTCTGTAGGTCTCAAATTCTCTTTTCAGTGTTTGGATCATGTCGTACTTATCTCCCAATCTATAATGGACATCATTTAATTGTTGTAACCTCCAATGTAATAGGTTCAGTAAACCATATTTTTCCTGTGAAATCTTCTTGGATAATTTAACAAAAAAATCTTTACATCGTAACTTTGCCCAATTCCACCGTTCCAACATATCAGGAAACTTACATTTATAACATAGTACTCGTTTCCACAAGTCTTGAAAGTGCTCTTCTATATTATCCGAATCCAAAATTTTTACATTTAATTTCCAATAAGCAGTTGATGTTTTTAAGTCAGTAACCTTATACTCAAGTGGACCATATTGTGATATGAAAAACTAATAGGGATTGTTTGTGCTCTCGTAATATGACGGAACAAATTTACGGTGTAGATACTATCTATACAAGACCCATAATTTTCTTTAACATACTTATATTCCGGGATACCTCTAGACAAATGATAATTATCCGTTAACGCTAAATTATGAACCAGAATACCTAGAGCTTTGGACACCAAATATCTATTATCATTGCTACAGTCCCTGAGACATGTAACACAATTGAAATCACCACCTAACACCAAGGAATCAAGGTTGTGTCTCAGATAAAAGGTGAGATCATTCCAAAAAAACTCCTCTCTCTCTCTCTAGTCCTCCCTGAACCTGTAGGGGCATATACATTTACAATCGGGATAATGCAACCATTAAATCTTACCTTAATACCCAGTATCCGCCCGTTACAATCTCCGTCTGTTGACAAAACCACTACATCCGTCTTTCTAGAAATACAGAACATAGTCCCTCCTTTTAAACAAACCGTCGAGTTCAATACAATATTACAACTATTACTTAAATAGTTTAAGACTCGTAGGTCTCTCACGTTATGTTCTTGTATCAATAAAATGTCTATCTTATACTGCGCCATGAGTGATGCCACCTTCATCTGCTTATTTACATCGTTTAAGCCATTGACATTTAACGTTGCAATTAGTAAAGCCATGGAGAAAAGAAATTACAATTTTTTTCGGTACGTTTGTCATTGCTTTGTATCTTCGTTATTTCCTCTTCTCTTGTGATAAGTTTCATCTCTCGTAAGTTTCATCTTGCCAACCCTTTCCACATTAATATTCCACTGACTTTCAGTTGATGAAGCCAAGACTCGCGTATGATCAGCGAATTATATAATCACCCTATTGTTGAGCATGAGCTGAAAGCCGGAGAGGTCTTCTTCTTTCACACCTAGATGCATAAAGATTACTTCACAGGCAAGGTCATACGTCGGTGCACAGAAAAAATGTAATCCAATCGAATCCATTTCCTTTAAGTTTGCCCAAAGGGGCAAAAGCATTCAAGTTGTCCCTCCTTCCATTCATCTTCTATAGTCTAGTTAAAGGCCAGGCCAAAACACCAGAAAATGGGAGCAGCTCAAGACACGTCCGCTCTGCTCCGAAGCTCTAGCGCGGTCTAAATGTTATTCGGGGAGCAGTACTGAAAGAAACCCAGGTCCAATTCTGCTTTTCGAAGTCTTCTTGTTAGTTTTTCCAATGATCGGCATGTGGCTAGGTCAGCACAATATCTACTACAAACGAACGTGTGAAAGTTGTTGTGCCTACGAAATCTTACGCGAAGGAAAAACAGAAGAGTGAACAGCAGATGGGAAGCCGCCATAGTGGGTAGGGGATCCAGACGTATTTTAATAGACACAGTCAAACCACGAAAGTCCAATACAGCAAAGAAGGCAGGCAGTTCTAATAACTTCATAAAACAATCGAAGTCGAAGGACAGGCATGTCGAAATCAAATGCATCTTTTTATTATCATTGCCGACGTTTCTGGACAATAAGTCCCATTTTTAAGGCTAAAAAGGCAAATAGATTTACAAACATTAAAATGACTCAGACAAAAAAAAATACATTGTCACATAATAATTAACGCAGAATAGAAAGCACACCTATATATCAAGAGGAAAGAAAGTCGAGTGACAACGAAGGGCAAATTAGTTTCCAGGAACACTTACGACAGGTATAGAGGCGTGGCAGAGGACTGGGAGTTTAACTGCAGAACAAGCTGCACAGTTAGAAGTTGGTCATTCGAGGTTCTCCCCCAAAATATCACAATCATATCTAATTTTATATTTACATTTAATCAAGTGGTCACGTATATTGGAGAACTTAGGTTTCGATAGTTTAACTCCTGTTCTAAAGCTAACATCACGATGAGAATCTATTCTCACCTTCAGCAACCTCCGTGTGTAACCGACATAGGTCCCCAGGTCACATCTGGGGCAAGTGAACTTGTATATTACACCAGAGGTCATTAGTCGGCTTAGCTTTTCCTTGTATTTGAACAGAGCCGATCGTTAGAGGGGTTATTTGGTATTAGTTTAAATTTTAAATTAATGGCCGGAATATGGCGATTGGGTGATTTTATATAAATTATTAATAAAAAGTTTTCATGTATTAGTGGAAGACTGGCAAAAATAAATGTCAGTTTTGGAACAGTAGGTACAGTGAATCCTGGACTGAAAACTTCGTTTAAAAATTTATTAACGTTCCTAAAAAAAAAAAACAGTTTGGAAGGGAAGCAGTTGTCAGCGAAATACTTTTGAAGATATATTATTTTCTCATGGAAAGACAGCCAGTTAGAAGTCAAACTAAGAGCCCTTTGTAATAGGGTCGACAATGGATTCAACTTAGAATAAACAAAGTAAAGGCTGTTAAAGTTATATCCCAGACCCGTAAATGTGTTTTTTCTCAAAATCTTGGTACTAAAACGGTCATTATTTCTAAAAATAAAACGTCTAAAAAGGATAACATGTTATTTTTTTCATATTCAATAGTAAACTTGACATTTTTGATGTATACCATTAACATATTATAAAAACCTATCTGCTTCGTCCCGGCTTCTGAAAAGCAAAAAGGTATCATCAACATACCTTCGGTAAAACAGAGGGCTGTATGCTAGTGGACAGTTATCTAGTATATACTCCTCCAGGAAGCACATGAAAATATTAGCAAAGGTTGGACTTGGTGAAGATCGCATTGCCATACGATCAACTTGCTTATAAGACTTGCCATTAAAAATGAAGGCAGGGTCCAGCACTGCCAACTGCAAAAACTTATTAAAATCCTATTTATTAAAATTATTAAAAACGGTGTCATGGGTGATAAAAATCTGATCTATGATAATCTGAATGGTCTTTTCCACGGGTACATGATTAAACAAAGATTCCACATCCAAGGTAACCATAAACATTGCAGCAGATTGAAAAGCATCTAAATCCTTAAAAACTGCTTATTCTATGTTTAAACAAGAAAAAAATTAGCATGGACCCTTGTTTTTTTACCAACGAAAGTAGGGGCATGAGCTGAAGGTCCAATGGTAGTTTGGGCTAATCATAAATACAAGAAGGAAAGTAATTTTGATACTGATTCCCACCCTAAGAAACTGAGCAACTTAACGTTGTAGAGATTTGACCTTTTGTTATTAAACACACGAGAAATTGAAACGATATATAAATTCAAAATGAATTCAAATTTTCTTAGAAATTTTCACAATACTATTTACAGCCCCAGTTAAAGAAAAAAACTGTCATTACGACAACGCGATAAAACCAAGATTTCAAGTATTCGAACAATTAACACAGGATTTGATTAATTTCGATGATTTTCCAAACTTTTGAATGATTAAGGAAATATTTCTGATTCTATACGCATACTCATCGCACGGACTAGTAGAAGGCAAAGCAAAAGTTTGTAAACATATTTCCTTAGCAAATACAAAAAGATAATATTAACTTTAAATATCTTTATTTTGATAAGTTATGTCGCGCTATCAATAAAGTCATATGAATAAGAGAAAATCGTTGATGAATTATGTTTACAAAGAACGGGTTGGCTGAATACCTTGGCCTTTATAAAGTTGAATTCGATTGAACAAAAAATTCGGCGTTCCAGAATCTAGATACATTTTACTTTTATTTTCTAATGTTAAACTGAAACATATTATCTTTCCCCCTCTTTGACGTGGCCATGATTAAACAGATTATTTTTAAACATTTCTCACTCATTAATTTTTCCCTTATTTTATTGATTATGAATTTACCTTATTTTGCCTTACCTCTCAACAGAAACTTCCCAGTAACTGATATAATCACCATCATTAGCTTTATAATTTCGTATAATTGTCGTAAAATCTTACAACAGGCAAAATACTCTTTTACTCTTTACCACCTTGAACAAAAACTACATCCAGCCCCACAATTCCACTTTCATTTGTAAATATCCCCATTCACAGGTGTGCATAGAAACATAGATAAGATAACATAATTCGACTCTACATAAGCTACATCATTCGTCTAATGGCTGCAGTTACATTACGCGAGAGCAGAATTCACGAGTACCCTAATAAAAGGAGGACTCGCGCTAGAGCTTCGGAGCAGAGAGGACGTGTCTTGAGCTGCTCCCGCTTTCTGGTGTTTTGCCTGACCTTTGGCTAGACTATAGAAGATGAATGGAAGGGACAACTTAAATGCTTTTGCCCCTTTGGGCAAACTTAAAAGAAAGGATTCGATTGGATTACATTTTTTCTGTGCACCCGACGTATGACCTTGCCTGTGAAGTAATTTGTTCAGCATCTAGGTGTGAAAGAAGAAGACCTCTCCGCTTTCAGCTAATGCTCAACAATAGGGTGATTATAAAATTCGCTGACCATACTCGGTTTGAAATGGTAGTAAAGGAATATGAGGACAAATCTATTGATATTGGTGAAGGTAAGACTGTAAGAGTTATTAATTTGAGTAGTGATTACACATATGTTTCCGTAAGATATGCACCGTTTGATATGGATGATGATTTGGTTATCGGTGTCCTAAGTAGTTACGGGAAGGTGCACTCTGTACGACACAACAGATTTTCCCACGGAAGAGCAAAGGGACTGTTGAACGGTATCGAACGGCAAGGATGGAGGTAAGGGAAAATCATTCCTTCGTCGGTTAATATATGTGGACACACAGTAACTTTTATTTATCAAGGCCAACCTAAAACTTGCTATAAATGCGGAAGGACGACACATTTAGCTGTTAATTGTACAATGGAAAGCGAATCCAGGTTAAATGTTTTTAACATGGCCGATTTCCCGAATCTTCCTAAAATAAATGATGGTCCAGATACATTAGAATTGTTGAATGGAGGTGGAAATGAGACCGGTGTTATGTCGAAAGCATCGAATGGTGGTGCTGATGAAGAATCAAAGAACGATCAGGGAGTGGCACAACTTGAGAATAGTCCATACCCCCCCCCCCCTTAATACCTGAAGATAATCAGCTGGAGTTGAACTTATTCACAGGCGAACCAAGCCTAAATACTGGTGTGCAGGAAATTGGTGATGAGGTAAGAGGTGATAATATCGATATTGATTTTTATTTTTACTGAAAATGATAGTAGGTCCCCTAGACTTCCGGACCCTTTGAGCACTCATTTTCGGGAAGGTTATAGTGAGCATGGGGCAACCTGATGTCCGCAGATGGAGGTGGATCATATGCATGTACGCAAGGAACAGATCAGTGATTGATGAAGGATTAAAGGAAATGACTGTTACGGTGTCAGTGCATAAGAATGATGAGCCCACAGATGTGATGATCTCTGAAAATGAGTCTGATATGGATTGTGCAAGAATATAGTACTAGGTAATGAGGATGGATATGAAGAGCGAATCTTGGATACATCAACTGAAAGTCAGTGGAATATTAATATGGAAAGGGTTGGCAAGATGAAGCTTACGAGAGAAGTCTTATCACAAGAGAAGAGAAAGAAACGAAAGACACAAAGCAACGACAACGTACCGAAAAAGAAGAAGTTGTGATTTTTTCTTCTGTCCATGGCTTTACAATTGCAACGTTAAATGTCAATGGCTTAAACGATGTAAATAAACAGATGAAGGTAGCATCACTCATGGCGCAGTATAAGATAGACATTTTGTTGATACAGGAACATAACGTGAGAGACCTACGAGTATTTAAACTATTTAAGCAATTGTTGTAATATTATATTGAACTCGACGGTTTGTGTAAAAGGAGGGACTATGGTATGTATTTCTAGAAAGAAGGAAATAGTGGTGTTGTCAACAGACAGAGATTGTAACGGGCGGATACTGGGTATTAGGGTAAGATTTAATGGTTGCATTATCCCTATTGTAAATGTATATGCCCCTTACCAGGGTCAGGGAGGGAACTAAGAGAGAGAGAGGAGTTTTTGGGAATGACCTCACCTTTTTTTCTGAGACACAACCTTGATTCCCTGGTATTAGGTGGTGATTTCAATTGTGTGACTTGTCTCAGGGACTGTAGCAATGATAATAGATATGTGTCCAAAGCTCTTGGTACTTTCGGGTTCAAAATTAGCTTTAAAGGATAATTATCATTTTTCTAGAGGTATCCCGGAAATATACGATGTTAAAGAAAATTATGGGTCTCGTATAGATAGAATCTACACCGTTAATTTGTTCCGTCACATTACGAGGGCACAAACAATCCCGATTAGTTTTTCAGATCACAATATGGTCCTCTTGAGTATAAAGGTTGGGATTGACTTAAAAACATCAACAGATTATTGGAAATTAAATGTAAAAATTTTGGATTATGAGAATATAGAAGAGGCAATTTCAAGACTTGTGGAAACGGGTACAATCTTTAAAATGTAAGTTTCCTGATATGTTGGAATGGTGGGATTGGGCAAAGTTACGATGTAAAGATTTTTTTTTTGTTGTTAAGTTATCCAAGAAGATTTCACAGGAAAAATATGGGTTGTTGAACCTATTACATTGGAGGTTACAACAATTAAATGATGTTCATTATAGAACGGGGGATAAGTACGACATGATCCAAACACTGAAAAAGAGAATTTGTGACCTACAGAATGAGTTTTTGGAGGGTGTGAAGATTAGGATAAAAAACTGATGAGATGTTGAAAGGTCGAAAGAGTTTCTTCCTATCTGCTTGGCAAAGAGAAAACTAAAAGAATAAATAATTGTTTTATAACTTAAAATACAAAGATTGCACGACTGTTGAGGGGACGAATGCGATTTCTGTGCGAATTAGGGAATATTTTGAGAATATGTTTCGTTTGGTTGAAGGTGACCGACAGTGTATGAGCTTTTTTCTCGATAAGTGTGGACCAGTGCTGAATGGTCAAAGCCTACAAGCTTTATCTACTGAGATTCAGTCAAAGGAGGTGTGGAATTGCTATGGAAAAAATGTGTAATGGGAAAACTCCTGGGTGCGATGGCCTCCCTATTGAATTTTACAAGAAATTTTGGAATATTATAAAACAGGATTTTATAACTGTATTAAATTATGTATGTGATGTAAAGCGAATGTCCAAGAGTCAGTATGTAGGTAATCAAACTACATGCAAAAAAAGGTGACCTTGCTCTAATAGAAAATTGGAGACCTATAACGTTGTTAAATACTGATTATAAGATTTTTGCCAAGGTTTTAAAAAACGGTTTGAGTCTATATTAGACGACATAATTTCCCCTGAGCAATACTGTGCAGTCAAAGGGAGATCGATTGTTCAGTGTAAAGTTACCATACGAGACATCATGTTTTATTCAAATGAAAATAAAGTAGATGCTGCCATCTTGAGTCTCGATTGGTCAAAAGCTTTTGATAGAGTGCATATTGGTTTTGTATATGAGGTGTTAGCAAAATTTGGTGTTCCGACAGAGTTTATTGATTTAATAAAAATTTATTATATTACAATGTGTAAGTCATGTAAGTATTAATGGCTGTCTAAGCAGTTCCTTCCTGTCAAGAGGTCGGTGAGGCAAGGCTGCCCTATGTCAATGTTGCTATTCTGTATTTTTCAGGAACCTTTCTATAGGGCAATTCAAGAAAGTAACGATATAATTGGTATTAGTCTTCCAAACCAGACAGTCGTGAAAGTACAAGGGTTTGCTGACGATTCTTACGTATTTGTGTCAACAACAAATTCGATAACAGCTTGTTCCAAGCTCATTCAGCACTTTGAAGTCGCGACAGGTGCTAGACTTAACAAAGAAAAAACTACAATGATGGTTTTGGGCAACTGGATTAACAGGCAGGATTGGGCCTTTGGAGTGGATACGGGTTGTTAATAGTATGGTTATTTTTGGTATTACATCGTTTTGTAATAACTTTGATTGGATGCACTAGGAAAACTGGTCTGTTATCGCGAAAAGAATAAGGTTGAAAACTGCTGTAATATGTTGAGTATGAGGAAGTTGTCAATTTTCCAAAAGAGTGTAATTGTAAATTCTTTGATTTTATCAAAAGTATGGTATATGGCCCATACGTTACCCCCAGTAAAGAAATATATTTGCAAGATTAATACGTGTATCTTTCGGTACATCTGGAAGGGGATGTACAATCCAATAAAAAGGGCTACGTTATGTGTACGTAGAAGTGAAGGGGGTTTGGGATATTTGATGTGTACTATAAAACTCAAGCTATCTTCAGCTGCACTGTATTAAAGGATGTGTTAAGCGGAACTGGTTTGAGTGTGTATTATTGTAAACTTAGATTTAGTTATTTGTTGTCATTAAGAGATATAGTTGACGTATCTTATGTGACACCGGTCGTTCTATTCGAGTGCCATTGAGGTATAAGGAAAATGCATAGGCTTAAAAACTTTCCGTATGTTACATGCAAGGCAGCTTTATTATTATCTCAAATTGTCTTTAAAACCAAGCATTGAGAGTGATTACCCGCTACTAGATTGGGTGTTGATTTGGAAACGTATTAATGTTCCTTTTATTGGTACTTTGGAGAGGGAATTTATATACAAATATATTCACGGGATATTGGCAACAAACCACAGACTGAAGATTTTAAACATTAAAAGCTCAGATTTATGTGTAACTGCAGTGAAACAGAATTTATATTGCATATTTTTTATTTTTGTAACCAAATTAAGCCAATTTTGTTGTATTTTCAAAAAGTGTTGGGTGAGATTTGTGATATGAGCCAGGATAACTTTATAAAGATTTTAATGTTTATTTCCACTGCAAATTGAAACAAGATGATAATAGTGCGTTAGTTTTATTGACAGGTTACTTGTATGCAATGTGGGTGGGTAAAGTGAAAAGATGTCGTTGTCTGATTGATAATGTATCTTAAGGGTAAACTTAATTTATGATAGATGGGTTTTGCGGAATACATATAAAAAGAACTTTGGTAACGGTTTTCTCAAGGAAATATATGGAATATGTTTTTTAGAAAAGGATGCCTCAATTTGGTATGATGCTGTTCTTAACATTTACGGTCTGTTAGCTCGAATTCTGTCCAAGAAGGGTATTAATTATTGTGTGTGACTCGGTTGAAGACTCCTGTCTAAAAATGTAAGGAAATTATTGTGAGCTGAATGTTTGTACAATTTTTTTGTATACAAAAAAAAAAGTGCTATTAATTTATTAAGTGCTGTATATGAAAAATAAAAATTAATATTGCTCCTTAACAATGTAATAAAAAATGTATTGTACATTAGATATTTTTAAATAAAAGAAAAAAAAAATGGCTGCAGTTACATTACGCGAGAGCAGAAATTCAAGAGTTACCCTATTAAAAGGGAATGCTTTGAGTACCCTAATAAAAGGGAATGTTTTACCCAAATGCAAATATTAATGGAAATAAGTGAAAACTTTGCAATCGTATAATCAGTGAGGCAAGGATGTCCGCTTTCAATGATGTAGTTTGTAATAGCCCGCGAACCATTGCATAGGTTATTAAAAGATAATTCAGTAATGTATATTCTTAAATTTACCAACGATCTTAAAGTACTAGTTTGTCTTTTTCCTGATGATTCATCTGTTATAATTTCTTATGACGAGGGAACAACAAAGTGTTTTGATTTCATAAGAATGTTTAAGTTCGCCACAAGAGCGTAAACTTTACGTAGAAGTAGAGTGTTGTAGAATTCTAGGGGTAACATATTATAACAACTATTGGGACACTGAATTTAACTTTCAATAAATCTGTAAAGTCAGTTAGTCTATTAGGTTTAAGAAAATTAACTCTATTTCAGTAGGGAATTTTACTAGATTCAAAAACCTCTAAAGTCTGGTATATGGCTCACTCCTTTATTATGACAAAAGAAATTGGTGAAAATATTGAGAAATGTATGTTTAAATGTCTTCGGAACGGGAACTACCAGCTTATAAATAGAAAGGCTCTGTACCTACCGAATTAAGAGGAGGAATTTGCATTATCAATGCGTATATAAAATCCAAAAGAAATTTTTTTAAAACTTTCTCAAAATGTTTAGCACAGAAAGGTTCAGGTATAGGCCTTATTATGTACTGGGTACATAATAAGGCGTGTGAGACACGCCACTGCTTTCCCAGTCCCTTACTTCAATATTGTATAGTCATTCCCAGATATAAAAACCAAATACATATACATAATCGTTATAAAAAATTATAGCTTTAAATCAAATGGACTGAGATATGGAAGCTGTAAAAAAATGGATTCATCGACACTTAGGATAAACAATTATTGTACAATATTTGCATGCAGTGCTCCCTGCAAAAGAAAGATCGCTTGTTATGAAAATGTCAAGAGATGTTATGTTGCATGTAGAAACAAGGAAAATATAATGCAAGTATTTTACCTTTGCCCTTTAGGGAAAAACTAATAGCTTAGTACCGGCAAAAACTATTGCAAGTTTATAAGATTAATTGTGTCGCTTTGCTAGATCTAATAGTTTTATTTTTACCCAATTTGTAGAATAGACAGAAACACTGTAGTAATATTAATAAGCGACCTTATTACTGGACTATTCAATGACCCAGACCTGAAGGCTATGATTCAGGAAAGGACACAGAGTTCCAGATTATTTTAAATTTTACAATTAGGAGAATCATTTAAACATTTCACAGATCTAGTATGCATAACAAATCTGTAGATATTTTAAAAATTATTGGAAATAATTTTTTAACCTTAAAATCAAATATCTGTAAGAAACTAATATTATGTTTTATTTTCGGATATATATATATATATATATATATATATATATTATATATATATATATATATATATATATATATATACAGTTAATGTTTTCTGTAAATTGGTATATTATTTGTTAAACTTATTGGAAGCAGTACATTCGTACATCCTGTTACTGGAGCGTGAAATCGTATACCTAGCACAAATATTACCTATTGATTTGGATTTAAGTAACAATAAAGATAATTCTCTCAATAAAGAAGGAGACTTCCTAATCGTTACCCAATTCTTTGTGCTATTGATATTTGTGTTATGGAAGCAGTTAGCGAAAGTTTCAGAATTCTTCTTTATTTCCCTTCTGAAAATTCCTCCTCACAACTTTTGATCAGTGCAAATCGACACAAAAGCACGTCTTTGTTAAGACACAGTTTTGCGTTCCATTTCGGTAATTGTACTTTGAGGTTGTCGTTTCTCTCGATCTCGCTTTGACAAAGGGAAACATACTCTCCCTTGGATTTATTTTGCTGATGATTTGTTACTTTCTTATTCTGAATTACTGGTGCATTTCCGGTTACATGGAACGCTTCTTACCTTCTCCTTTGTCCAGAGGTGCCGTAAATGTATTAGAGAAGTAAATCATTAATCTTGTAATGGCTCCCTTTTGATTTTATTCAGCTCACAATAATAATCGTCAATTATTATTGTTCTCTTTCGCAAGAAATGAAATGCTGAGACTACCTTTTCCACAATATATAGTATACGTATATATACGTATATATATATATATATATATACTATTATATATATATACATATATATATTATAATATTATTATTCTATATATATATATATATAATACATACATACATACATACTACATACATACATACATACATATCTATATAATACATACATACAATATATATATATATATATATATATTTAGATATATATATATATATTATATAATATATATATATATATATAACTGTTGAAGGAGGGAGTACAATCTCAGGTAGTCCTTAACCCTAGTACATGGTCATGGTGTATCTGATCCCGAAGCTCTTTTGTTTAATTTGGTGCTGTGTGGTGTGTGAAGTGACCC
>NC_087216.1:51666285-51675091 GCF_015104395.2 Macrobrachium nipponense | reverse complement strand
TGTGAAGTGACCCACATGGGTCTCACTATAGCTTCAGCGGGCATGCTGCTGTTGTTGTGGAAGGAAGTGTCTCGGTGATTGTGTGCTTGAGGGGCCACGTGCTTGGGGCGTCGGGTATACTACACCCCAGCGCCATGATAACGCACAAAAATATGTGGGTATTACATACCCCAATATCATGATAACATACAAAAATGTGTGGGTATTATATACCCTCTAACCGTGACTGCATAAATGTATTAGGGTAAGGTATACCCAGAACAGTATTACCGTGCGAATATACCTTAGGAATGTGAGAGCGTATAAACATTCATTGACTGAGTAGGTCCCACGCTCATGATAAGCCATGTGTTATTTGATTTTCCGTGCTTTCTTATGTATCATTTTCTTTACTGGCTTAGAAATTCTGCTTTACAATGCAATAAAATGGTCAGTAGAAATCTGAGAAGAGTTATACTGATGAAGAATTGCAGGGCATAATGAATTCATCCGGTTTATCAGATATGATTTAATCACCTGTGAGTGAAAGTGAAAATGAAGAGGATAATGTGGAAAGTGATTGGATTGACGTCTCATATATTGACCAAAATTATTAGCAACCCACATCACTGATGAGAATAGCGAGGAGTTTGATTAAATGGAGTTTCAGATGAGGGCACGCAAGAGACAAAGGTAGTGCTGCTGTTCAGCCTCATGCAAAATCTGTCTCTCCTGCTGCCCATGCTGTGCCTCCTTCTGACCCTGCTATGCCTACTGTTCCCCATGCTGACTCTGCTGTGCCTAATACTGACCCTCTTGTGCTACTGTTACCCCTACTGACCCTGCTGTGCCTCCTCCTCCACCTGCTGCGGCAAGTGGAAGAAGAACACGTGCTGCTGCTGATGACGGCTATGATGATGTTTCAAGTATTATCGACTTTGGAACCAGCCTGATTACATCCAGATCCGGCTTTAGATGGAACTGTCATCCACGGACATCCATGACAGTAAGGGCAGCAGCATGTAACATTGAGACTGCCTACACCCGAGGACCTGTACTGGAGACAAGGAATGCAGACTCCCAAGAGAATGCCATGAACTTGTAGTTTGGGGATGAAATCCATGACAAAAATTTGTACGATGCACTAAGAAAACTCATATTTGATTATATACCAGCTATTAGATTTAATATTATCCCAACAAACCCACTCATTTCAGGTAGTTTGTTTAAATTCAAGGATAAACTTGACCCTTTGATGGCCTCATGTGTTGTGTACAAGTTTAATTGCCCTAGATGTAATCTGGGGACCTACGTGGATTCCACACAGAGGTTACTGAGGGTCAGAATTGATTGCCATAAGGGAGTTAGCTATAGAACTGGTAAAAACTTGCTAATCCTTAATTTTCTAATATCAGACAACACGCCAGTAAATGCAAGCAGAATATACAATACAAAGATTTTGAAATTTTGGGATGGGCACCGAATGGCAAACTACTGACAATTCAGGAGTCCTTGTTTATTAAACAGCTTGTTCCTCAATTGAACACGCAGTCTTCCTCGACAACTCTTTACCTAACGTGAGCTGTTGCCGGTCATTTCTGGTTTGTTCCTTCTGACTTCTGTCCTTCCTTTCTCTCTTGATGGTTGGTTCTGCTAACTAGTTTTTATTTTTTTTTATCTTGTCTTTTATAATGTATTATGTCTTTTATTTGTAATTTAGCGCTTTTAATGTTAATTATATTGTTTTATGTCTTTACAGCTTGAAAATGAAACCTTTGTGTTTTGAAACGTTGCAATAAATGTATTTTAAGGACCACCTGAGATGTACTTCCTCTTACAAGTCATATACATACATACATACATACATACATACATACATAACATACATACATACATACATACATACATATATATATATATATATATATATATATATATATATATATATATATATATATATATATATATATATATATATATAGGACTTGTAGGAGGAATACATCTCAGGTGGTCCTTAAAATATATTTATTACAACGTTTCAAAACACAAAGGTTTCATTTTCAAGCTGTAAAGACATAAAACAATAAAATTAACATTAAAAGCGCTAAATTACAAATAGAAGACAATACATTATAATTGACAAGATCAAAAAAATAAAAACTAGTTAGCAGAACCAACCATCAAGAGAGAAAGGAAGGACAGAAGTCAGAAGGAACAAACCAGAAATGACCGGCAACAGCTCACGTTAGTAGAGTTGTCGAGGAAGACTGCGTGTTCAATTGAGGAACAAGCTGTTTAATAAACAAGGACTCCAGAAATGTCAGTAGTTTGCCATTCGGTGCCCGTCCCCATATTTCAAAATCTTTGTATTGTATATTCTGTTTGGATTTATTGGTGTGTTGTCTGATGTTAGAAAATTCAGGATTAGCAAGTTTGTTACCAGTTCTATAGCTAACTCCCTTTTGGGAGTTAGCTACAGAACCTTTATTTATAGATATATAAATAGATATGGAAATTATAATATATATATATATATATATATATATATATATATATATATATATTTATATAGGTTTTTTGCCACGAAGGAAAAAATGAAAAAGCGAGATAGCCGAGTACTTTCGGCTATCTCGCTTTTTCATTTTTTCCCCTTCGTGGCAAAAGCCTTTATTTATACATAGCATCACGTTTTATATACTTCGTGATCAGGTTATTCATATATATATATATATATATATATATATATATATATATATATATATATATATATATATATATATATATATATATATATATATACTATATATATATATATATATATATATATATATATTTATCCCTCTTTCTCCGTCGATGGGGCCGTACTATTTTTCATTACCATTGAGGCCATATTAGGTAGAGGTAGAGGTATAAAGTTTTCTTCAATTTCAACAACAGTGACTAAAGTTTTTTCTACGTTACTAATACATTTCAACATATGTCCCTTTTGTTGCCCAGAGTAGGTCTAAGTGAAATTCTATCTCATGCCAGGTATTCTCCAACATCTCCATGGTTACCGTTGCCAGAGCTGCTGTTATCCTTGATTTTAAGGTCTCAACATTAGGTACTGGTGTTCTGTACACTTTATCCTTGATATAACCCCATAAGAAAAACTCAAGAGAGGTAATGTCTGGTGAACGTGGTGGCCATCCTATTGGGCCATCAACAGAATGCATCGGATGCATGACTTACACTGGGTCTGCCGCTTCTCTTACGGTCTGTGAACTTTTTAAACCAGTCTTTAATGCTTTTAACATCTGGTGGATCTCGTCGATACTGATTTCTGAACTTGCGTTCAACTGGAACAGGTGATTTTGTTTCGTGGTACCATAACACACAGAGGGTTTTCTCTTGCAATGACACCGTTTCTGCTATTCTTGACTCAGCTGGAGGATAGTGATCACATTGACATCTGTAGGCAAACAAAAGAAACTTTAGTAATAGTTCAACAGAAAGTGAAAGTTGTACTGTCATATCCGCAATAATTCTAAAGTTATTAATTTTATTAGCAGGGAATTACTTATGGACACCCTGTACCTTTTGAAGGTTACTTTCATATCGTCCTAAATGAAGCTCCAACTGGTGTTTTGCCATGTTCATGTTGAAAAGCTTACGAAATGCTGCAAAAATTCCAATTTCTGTCTGATTTATTTTTATTGAATATCATGTGAGTAAATAAATAAATAAGTAAAGAAATAAATGAATAAATAAATAAATAGCTAAGTAAGTCAACAAATAAAGCAAATAATTAAATAAGTAAAGAAATAAATGAATACATAAATAAATAGCTAAGTAAGTCAATAAATAAAGTAAATAATTAAATAAGTAAACAAACAAATGAAAGAATAAATAAATAAATGGTATACATTCCAATCAGTCGATAAACAGGTTTCGACTTGAGGTTGAGACATGTCTCCGAAACGAAAAATTGTGCCATAAAGAGATTTCCTGCACGTGCCAGATATGTAATTCGAGATAAAGGAATATGGGCTTGAGAGCATATTAACAAAAAATGGAAAGCTGAGCTGAATATCCTACAAGATTCGTATATGATCATAGACTGTTTTTTTTTTTTATTCCTTCATTGTAGATTTAATTTTAGTGATCATTGCTTTCACCTTGTGATTTCGTGAAACTGGGATCACAAAGAACAACCCCTCCCTAGTGAAATTTAAAAAAAAATTGAGAGTGATTAAATGCCATGTAATATTTATTCAAAGGTTTCTCCTGGCTATTTAGAATTAATTTAAGTGCTCTTTCCTTAAATTGTTTACTATTGCTTGAAACGATATTTTCTGGAGCGCTCGCACCTTGATTTAAGACCCAGATCTTATTATGATTTTTAGAACATCGACTCTTATAAAGATTAAAAAGAAGTAAGCCAAATGGTATGCAATTCTATGATTGTATGTGTGATTAGTTCGCTAGTTTAATCAATGCGCATATCGTGGGATATTCAGTGCGATTAGAACTTAAACTATATAATAACTTCGGCAACGTTTAATAAGTTATGACAGCTTAGTATTAGATGTAAATTTCAGGACACTTATACTAATGATAACAGAAGCTTTTTAATTCTTACACTGTAAAAAAAACGATGAAAAATATTTTCTTTGCTATATAGTCTTTGAATGGAATAGTAGTTCATCCATAATATTTAATGGAGAATTCAAAACATAGGATTCATAACTAAACAACAAGTATAATTTGACGTTCAACTATGCAACATATTTTCTTTTCTTAGTAAAAAGTAAAGAGTTTATTGTGATGTCTGATTGCTTCATAAAATTCACCCCAGCTTCGACTACTGTTAATTTTTTTTCCCCTTTCTTTACCTATCTTTTCAACCTTATAATATCCTTTTCGATAATTTATATTAATTTATTTCTAGATTAAATTGCAATGTTCACCGTCCTCTTCAAATATCTAAAGCAGTATAATTATTTCCAACAACTGGTTTTACTGTTACCGATATTTCTATCGTGCAATTTGATAAAGTACATCGTATAATATTAAGCAATTCAATTACCTTAAAAATCAGATCAGCAATAATTATCCACAAATCAGTCAAATATAGTTTCCCAAAAAAGCTACAAAATTCCTTTTTTGCATTTATTCATATATCACGCACCAGAAGTTTCACTTTTAATTAACATTCGCAATTACTTTGTTCCAGTTATGGTATTTGCTAACAAATATGGCACATGTTAAAAGATAGTTGCAGATTTCTAGACGAAGCTCAAAAATTCTTCTACTTTGTAAAATCGTCGCGCCATAAAGTAATAAGCAACATTTTTAATATAGAAGTACATTATGGTATCAATCTTTCACCTTGACAGCACAAGTGTAACTACTTCGGAGAATTAGATCAGATATCTTTGAACTTTTATCAAATCAAACCAGAAGTTTTAGGCAAATATATTATCAAAACCAAAATCTAATTAAGGAAAATAGGTAATTTATTTAGCACTGCAATTATTTGTGAAAATGCCCTCTTCAAAGTTACTTTAATGTGAGAGATTATTGCGCATTAAAATCCTAAATGGTTCGAGAACGAAGCGAATGTAGAAGAGAAACGAAGAAATTGAGTGGATATGCCAAGGCTGTCACTTTAAAACCTGAAGTGAAATGACTGCATAAGTAAATGCATTTAGGCACTCAAATGGTATCGTCAGAAAAGAGGAACATCAAAATGAAAGGAGAGAGATAGCAAACGAGAATACTGAATTAAGGGGAAAATAGACTAAGGTACAATGATGGCAGTGGAAAATGAAATGCTGGTGCGAAATGCCTTTAAATTTTAAAAAAGTAAAACAAAACAAAAATTCTTCGCTATGCTGGGAAAGGTATTGTCAGTTAAGCTCGATCATAAAGTATAAGTTCTTCCTTGGATAGTATTCTTTCTCTCGTCTTTTATTTCTAAAAAGAGGAACGAAATTAAAATTCCCGGTTTATTGTTCTGTCTTATACCAGTTTTCTAGTTATTGGGGCATGACAATCTAGAATGATGGTGCGTGCGCATACACACACACACAATACACAAATACACGCATATATATATATATATATATATATATATGATATATATATATATATATATATATATATATATAATATATGTATATATATATATATATATATATATATATATATATATATATATATAGAATATATATATATATACATATATCATGTACATACAGCATTTACATCTGCACAAATATTTGAGCCTCCATTTACCGCCTTATCCCATAAACTTTCAGATGATATTAACCCTCACGAACTATGAATGCCACTCTAGCTTAACCTAATGGCGGCCTTCACTTGCATAATGGAGTCAGTACTTAGAGAAATCTCATTAGCGTCATTCCTTACTTAAGCCGGATGAAGTTTCCTCATCATTTGTTGGGGGAAAGACGGACGAAAGGAAGATGGTGATGATTGGGTAAATGGGCTCAACTCATGAATGACGCCCGATCAAGTTTGGATTATCATTAATTGCAGAAGGAGGCGATTGTGTTAATTGCCTTTGGAAGTTATCTCTTTAGTTCCCATGAAAATGGAATGCGAGAAGAGACTGGTAAATCTCCAAGGGAGCGACTTTTGCGACGGAGGTGAAGCTCTCCGAGAAACTAAGTAATTTTACTATGTTGATGAGATTTCAAATCTAATCGTGGAATAGATAATCATCAGCAGAATTCCAGGACAAAAATGATTAACTGACAAATACCTAATTATTAAGAATATTCTTATATCATTATATATTTGAATCCGTATATGTGAAAACTTATTAAGGATTATTTCTTATTCTTATAACACATCAAAAGGTTAACCGAAATAATTATTCTAATTAAATCTTATCATTAATTTAGTCACTTATATTACTAAAGTTAGGAGCTTCATTTTGAAAATATTAGCCCATGGGCTGTTTCCACCATTGCATATTTTTCAACTGCGTTTAAAGAACTGATTGATTTAAACAAAATTTTTCACTCGGAGAAGGAAAAAAGACGGAAGAAATGCTTTTCTAAGGGTGCTTCTATGTTACAGTAAAAACCTCCTGAAACACACTAACAAGCTATTTGCAAGTCGACGACTCACTGGTAGTTGTGACCAGTGTCTCAAACGGTTATCCAGCATTTGCAAAGATTCGTTCACTACTTACAAGTTTCCGACTTTTATTCGTAACCTACGAAACCATATACATCCACATTTAGTTTTCACTGCCTTTAAATCTTCTCTTTTATATTTCATCCTGTGTATTTTTCTTTTCTTTCCATGTACTTATTATGTCCTTCATTTTTCATCTCGTGTTTTACATCCTTATTTATTCTGCATCCTTTAATTCTCGTTCTCCTGGCTTCCCTCACAAAGGCACTCTCATATACCGTAGTATACTTTGAATGATAAAACCACTTTAATGTCCCTGTACTTCTGCAATAGTCTCTGCTTGAATCTTTATCCTTGGGCATTTCATTTTACTTGCTCATACGTACACACCACACACACGTACACCTGCACTTGCACTAACAGGCACACACACACACACACACACACACACACACACACACACACACACACACATATATATATATATATATATATATATATATATATATATATATGTGTGTGTGTGTGTGTGTGTGTGTGTGTATTTATATATATATATATATATATATATATATATATATATATATATATATATATATATATATATATATATATGTGTGTGTGTGTGTGTGTGTGTGTGTGTGTGTGTGTGTGTGTATGTGTGTGTGTAATTATGTATCTATATTCATATATATATATATATATATATATCTATATATATATATATATACTTATTTATGTGTAGGTGTGAGTACAAATGCATTTGTAAAGTGGCTGAGGATACATTTAAGCACCTGCTGTTACAGAAGTGCAGGAAACCCAATTTGTTTTATTCTACAAATTGTGTAAATATATCTAGTGCTTGCCTTTTGTGGAAAACACCGGTTGAGTAATTGATAAAATACATCTCCGTTTTTTATGTATTTTTCCGAGATTTAGTATAAAAAGAATTTAGTGATCCACACTCGTTGACCTGCGTTATGAATCTGCCTTTGGGCGACAAACACGCCGTACACAAACGAACAAATGAACACATTAACAAAAATACATAAATTTGATTCAAGAATTACCAAACCAAGATTATATCAAAATATGTCTTGAAAATTACTAAAGAGTCAGACCTGACTTAATAAAAACAGTAACTTCATGTAGATAAGGATAAACATGAATATTACTTACATACATCTCAACATAATCATTCTTGCCCTCAGATACATTTACGATGTTATTGGTTTGTCTCTTCCCTGTAGATTCAGTATTGTTATTGTTACTGCTATGAATCTTTTATTTTTCCATTTTATTTTTTATTGCTATTTCCCTGATTATATTTCCGATAAATATGAGTAGTGGTCTGGTGAAGGCTACAGTATTTGACTCAATAGATATTTTTAAGATGACCCGTACGATTCCAATTAAATCATTTGATATCCTTCTTTGTGGAAGTCATCGCATTTACATCTGGCACTGATACAAGTTGCATTATCCGACACATATCTATGGTTTCCATAATGTCACCATTTACCAAAGGAGACGCTGACAAACTAGCTAGGCATTCTTCCCTTTGAGCAGAGATACGGGCAAATAAGCACCTGATGATAAATTCTTGTCCTTTCCTAATTATTTTGTCATTTTAATTCTTCATCTTCTCCCCAGCTGTTCCCATTTTTATATGGGGTCG
>NC_087216.1:51646285-51661285 GCF_015104395.2 Macrobrachium nipponense | reverse complement strand
ATATATATATATATATATATATATATATATATTATTAACAAATTTACAGTAAAATCCAAATGACGTGCCTGCTAGAGCCCATAAAAGACACAAGGTAGGTGCCGTAAAATGTACAATTAATAATTTTCACAACAAAAAGACATTAACTGGGCTCCCGCCTTATAGTAGGAGGTTACTGTTTTGCTGTTTCCCATACTGGCTTGATATTAGTTTGTGTACTCGCTGCATGCGAATTTGCTTATAGCTTTATATGGAAATCTTCTACTATAGGTAATATATATATATATATATATATATAATATATATATATATATATATATATATATATATATATAATATATATTAGTGATAAATATTTTAATGTAATTCAGTTTTAGCTGTTCATACCTTTTATTAATTTATTCTATTTTCCCAAAGATTCTCTGATGATGTGGTTATGGATCTCGAAACAGGATGCAATAGAGCTATGACAGAAAGAATGGAATAAAGGCAGTCTGAGTGTTTACTGAAGGAACCCGTAGATTAATATTTAAGGACTCATGTATCTTAAGTTTTTTGTTGGTTCTTTGCTTGACCAATAACTCTAAAATCATCATAATAATATATATATATATATATATATATATATATATATATATAATAGATAGATAGATATATATATATATGTGTGTGTGTGTGTGTGTGTGTGTGTGTGTGTGTGTGTGTGTGTGTTTTGCACTTGTAGCATAATTTCTTATACAAGAGAGCTCTGGATTTGACAGCTGGCATTCAGTTCAACGACTTACCCCTTTGTAAGAATCAGTTCTGACCTTGAGAAGCCGCCTGGTAGATCTGACGTACGTTCCCAGACTAAATCTGGAACAATCATATTCATGAACAACACCAGACGACATCAAAGGGCAAACCTGATCTTTAAACCTGAAAAGCGAGCCGAATTTTTTTGGATTTTTCAGGATGATCCTAATGAAATCCCCTCTAAAGCTATTAGCATGTAAACATTGGAAAACGGCATACACAGGGAGTTTAGGAATATTAAAGCTTACGCTAGAGTTGAATGATTTGTTCAGTAGTCTGGAAGGAATTCTATAGAAATTCTTGTTGGGACAGCAACTATTATAAAGGTACAGCTGCAAGAAAAGGATTTCTTCATGAAAAAGGGTCCAACTAGTAGAGAGACTTAAAGCATGATGTATGACAGTGTGTCCAGAGTTTAGTTTGAAATTTGAAAAGCAGAAGCTATAAAAGTTTGACCCAGGATCAGCGAACTTTTTTTTTCTTTTAAAATAGCAGTATAATGGTAATTTTATTTGAAAATTAGAATATCTAAAAAGGGCAGTTTAGATTCCTGTTCCTTCTCCAAGGTAAAAGAGATGCTGCTGTGACAGGCATTGACAAACTCAAGAAATCTGTCAGAATCGGTTTCATGTTAAAAAGATCATATATATCATCTACTTATCCAAAATTAGAAAAAGGGCAATAAGCCACAGGGCATTCAAGGATGTGCTCCCTGGATGCCTTCTATTTTATTTTAAGTTTTCCAATAAATACAAAGGCCATGTCCAGCACTGCTAGTTATATGAGCGATTTAAAAACAGGGCTATTTAAATCATAGTAAACTGAATCATGATTAGGAGAGAGCTCATCAAGAATAATAGTAAGTAGAACATTTGTAAATAGTGATTCTACGTTGAGATTGGTTATAAATAAATCAGGGTCTTGATACAAAATAAGGTCTTCGAATTGTTCCGAATTTTGAAGGTATATTGATTTTTAAGCCTAGATTTAGATTTCTTACAATACCGGAGAATTAATAAAATCATAACAAGTTTCATTAATTTCAAGGTACATAAGAAGTTTCTGCATCATTCACAGTTTTACATCGATATTACATAATATTTATCAAACTATGAAATAAGTTGTAAGCTTATTTCAGGCCAACACTTTAATATCAAAATATCAATTTTTTTTTTCTGTTTTTATGAGCATTGCACATTGTTAGTCCCTAGTATTTGGATCATGAAATCGAATACTTAAGGAAAATGGGGACAGATATATAGATACTTGCTATAATAAAGTCCACAAAAAGTTTAATAGTTTAATAACATGAAGAAAGAAACCCCTGAGAGCAATTTTAGCTTATCTTACTTTAGGTATGAAAATATCAAGGTACGTGTTTGTAGTATACTAAAAACTCTATAGTTAAGGTGTTTGTACTATGCTAAAAACTCTATAGGTAATACTTCAATCATCAGAAACAAAATTAGCTGAACCCCAATATGGCAAGATTCGCTCTCTAGCAATATCAGGCATCTTAATCAGTTTATTTCTCAGAATGGCGAAATTTCGTTAATACAGCGATTGATATTTTGTTCTCTTGTAATAGTATTCTATGTAACCTTGGTTAAAGCTTTTGTTTAATGCAAAATCACCCTTACTGTAGACAGAGCATCCATATTTGCAGACACATAGAGTTAGCAGATTGTCCAATATCAGCTTGAGCAGCTATTTACATTGCATCATTAAACCGCACACTGCTGGCAATTTCCCACAACCCCCTCACCGCCGATGTTGCGTAAACGACAGCCTTCGTTAATGAACCATTGCACAGTGATGGCAGAGCATTGTTTATCAATCGGGCTGTGTGTATGTGTGTGTAAGCATGCCTTTTCACGCCAATGATGGGTTAATTCTGAATCCTGTTTACTCATTCTTATGTCTGTTTGTCAATCAGCTTCCCATTCTGGTTCCGAGTATGCGTACCATTTATATTATTTTGTCTTTATGTGTAATATAGGCCTATACTGTACACCCATGTACCCTCCCTCCGTCCCCCATCCCGACACGCACAGAAACATTCCCTACGCCCTTATACGTTTTTCTTGGGATGAGTTGCACAAGCAACTCTCTGGTTCTTTTGTGATATTATGCAGTCATTTTATTTGCATTGAAAAGTAATAATATCAAAGAGAGCAGTGATTACTGTCATCCTGCGAAATGCATCACCGTTTATTCGCTTATATTATCCATAATATGATGATTTTATTATGAAGGTGTTATCCGAGCGCTTGAAATGGTAATTATCTGAAATATATACTGAACAATAAGTAAGAGGAGATCTCGTCATTCCTTCAACGTTGTTTTATCAAAGTATATGTTATAATGAGCGATTTCGTCTGGTGATTTTGAATGACCTATGCCATAGATTGGTCTACATACTTTCGCTTATTCACCTTCCTTTATTTATTCATCCTCGACCGTCGTTGCCATTGCATTCATCATCCTCATCTTTCTTGTCATGAATGGCATTCACTACTGTCATTAAATCTGCTATTAAAGATGAATTAGATTTTATTTGTTTTTTGTTTTTTTTTAATTGCATAAATTTATCGATTTACTTCATTTGTTCCCGAATCTCGTTTGGATGTTTGTGAGAAAATTTATTTGTTTCCTCTCGTATTTATTAAATTTAATCTATATTTTTCTATTATTGCTTACGTTCTCACACGTTTTTTTTCAATGACGTATCCTTTATATTACATTTAATACTATAGATCACTGAATTTTATTGCATTATTTAGTGAACTGACATTTACGATTTCCCCTCCATTATCTGAACCAGTTTCCTCAGCCTGACCCTCATAATTCCAAGTATTCAACAGGAGGCAATTGGACGCGACAATCAAAAGGAAGGTGGCTGATAACCTTGAAGTTTCACGGGTAGGGCATACCTCTATTATTCTGGATTTTAATTCTTGCATGAGTTGCCTGATTTCCTTCTTACGATGTGGGTCTTTCTTATCGCTGAAGTGACGTAAGACTTCCCTTGGAAGTCTTTCAATTAGTTTTTTTTTTTTTTTTTTTTTTTTTTTACTGAACTTTTTTTTTTTTTTTTCTTCTGATTCACCTCTCTCTCTCTCTCTCTCTCTCTCTCTCTCTCTCTCTCTCTCTCTCTCTCTCTCTCTCAGATTTTTAAGAGTAATTATAAGTCGAAAATGTTATGGAATGTTTTGGAACTTCTTTTCTTGTAAATACAAAAAAAAAACTCCTACCAACTGTAAAATTTACCATCTACTTCAACACATTTACCTGACTAGTAATTGAACAATTTCCATTTGGACATGCGAAGCAATTCCTTCCGTCCCTTTTAATCCTACAGAGTATTGTCTCCCTTCCTCAGAGAGAGAGAGAGAGAGAGAGAGAGAGAGAGAGAGAGAGAGAGAGAGAGTCTTTAAACCTCCAAATGTCTCTAATCAACCAACCGTATTCATCACTTTTTCCTCGTCTTGCCCTTCATGGTCAGTGCCTGCTGTCCTCAAAATTTTACCGGGCAATGTGTGTATGTGTGCTCGATCATATGTTGTTTTATTTTTTTCTATTTTCTAGTTCCTCAGTAATTAAATTACAAATAGTGTTTTTTTTTTCAAAGGTCACAATAAATATAGTTATAACCTTTCTTATTGCAAAAGTTACTGGTGATTTTTCCGTCTAACGATTAGGGGAGACCGGGGCTAGTTGGCACACTTTTTACAATTTTGGTTATTGCGGACATAAAACAAACATTTTTGCAAAATTCTTACTATTATTGAAAACATGAGAATAAGTGACAGCTAGGGGTAAAGCCGAGAAAACATTACCAGGAATGTCACAGATCGGCATACTTGATCCTAGATTACAAGTCATCCCCGAATCGCTTAAAACATTTCTTCAGAGGTCTATGAACACTAACATCCGGGGGCTGCAACTTGTAAGAGCAATTTGGAGGAAATGATAGGACTCTAATCTCATTATCCTTCCAAAAATCCAGAAACAAAACGTAAATTATATAAATAAATAGGTTTACCATTATTATCAAGTAACGTGAGGCAAGTTCGCACATGTGCCAACTTGCCCCATCCCCACCTTTTGGTACAAAAACACCTACCAGTCCATACAATAATTTTAATGGTATAGAATCTTTAAACCGTAAGGGAAACTATGCTATAATTGAAAACATAATGTTTCGTGAATGTATAGATGTTATAGCAAAATCAAAATTTGTCTCATAAATTCAAGTTCCTACGTTCTATTTCTATAGAATTTCGCTGGTAACTGAGGAACCACGTGGTAATTACACATTATATGTATTAGAGTCATCTATTGGTAAACTTTAAAGTTATTTTGAGTGTGACAACTTACTCTTCTAGTCAACTAGCCCCGGTCTCCCCTACTGTCTGTGGGGAAGATGAGGCTACAGTTATTTTCCGAAAGTTTATTTATATCAAAATAAAATGATAAAACTTTATATTTTGATGATTAGGTAATAAAAAAATAACGTAGGAATATTGATAAAACTTACTAATCCGCTCGTAAATACAAGGAAGTATTAAAAACGAAAACAGAAAATGAATCACGGTTATCTTATGGTCTCTTAACACAAATTGCCCCTTATGCATTAGGAAATCAGCATTGTGAATTGCTTGACTGATTCACAAGATCATTAAATCCATTAATACCGATATAATAATAAGCGGTGAGCATTCACATATTCCATGCAAGCAGGAGCTTAAGTGCAATAAATTTCGACAATTACTGACATCCACTAGTCGCTCCCTGGCTACATGCATGTGACCCATATTTAATTATCCCCCCCCCCCCCCCCCCCCCCCCCCCCCCCACCACCAAAACACAAAAAAAAAAAAAAAAAAAAAAAAAAAAAAAAAACAGGCGAACCACTAATGAATTACGCTCATATGTTAAATATGCTCTGCTAAGGACTTTTAAAAAGGGGTCATTAATAATCTATTAAGAAAATGCATACTATATGTATGTATATATATCTATACATATACATATACATACATACACACACACATATATAATATGTGTCTAGGACAACAAACATATCCCAATTACGATAGTTTAATCCTACATTTCCCAATCCTTTGTCATATCAGTGGAAAAAATCTATAAATGAAATTATCAAACATTAGAGTGTTTCAAAACATTAAGCACATGCATGAACATGTATGCACTAAAACTAAATTACACTTAAGAAGAATTACACACACTCATAAAAAAAAGACGGAATTAAAATTATATACAAATGCATTAGGCAACAAGTAAAATACGGACACTAAAACTTATGCACTAAACTACACACAAATTGCACATAAAATAACAGAATTTAAAATTGCACGATCAAAATAGGAATAAAAAAACCAATAAGTGAAATAACATACATTTAGGGACAAACATCAACGTTTCAAAGAGAAAAAAAAACGGCTACAAACCAGAAAACCGGAACTATAAACAGCCAAACTAGGCAATAAACTGGCACAGCTGTAGATTGGTGATTAAGAGAGGGGACTTGCAATTTGATGCCGTTGCTCTAAGCATAAGCTATTCTGATGTTTCCTTTTCTTGTCCTATAATTTTGAAATAATCATACTTCATAGTAGGTCTCCAGTTGTAAGCATGTTTCTGAATCGGCTCTTACCTTGAGTAAATGTCAGGTCGAACTACATAATTACCCGAATTACATCTGGGCCGCTGTGTTTCATCTGCTCTGAATCCTTTAATAGGCAGGCAGAAGTCCATCCTGCACGAAAGAAAGGTGAAACTCTTTATGTTTAGACAAAATATAGTGTATATAGTAAAAGACGGTATCTAATTACTTATGGAAATTAGGAAGTAAAATACCTAGTCTGGATACGTTTTTAGATGGCTCCCTTGAATATTATTAATAAAACCTTGGATAATTTTGCTAAGAGCCTAATGAAAATAATCCTGCCATAAAAGGAAAAAGATTAAGCGTTTCCTGACAAAGAGCGAATATTGTTTTCATGGGTGGTCAAATTCATGTTGTCTACACGTCTCATAACTGAAAAGGTAATTATTAATATCCTTTTAGAAAGTAGAATCATGAAAAGAACTTTCATAAAACCGAAAAGTGACAGTTAGGAACAACATCATTGATAGCACAAGATCAAAACTAGAGTTCTCTTTCTTTTTGCATTGTTTTCCAACTGGCGGCATTGTCAAAGGAGGTCCTGGCCGTTACGAGTAATCATTGTTGGAAGTGATTCGGTCCTCTGGAGCTTAGTTTAAAATTAAATAGGAAAGCGTAGACGCAATATCTGGAATCCATGTTGCTACAGAGATGTCACAGCAATGCACACAATCACACAGGCGAAGAACAGGGAAAATTTTCAATATGTTAAAAGAACCATGTGCAGGAAAGCAAGTAAATTCCAAGTGCAGTAGTTTAATCCTATTCGTTTGTCACATCAGCAGGAACATCCATAAATGAAATGACCAAACATTAGAATGCTTTCAAAACATTAAGCAAATACATGGCAATATATGAACTAAATTACACTTAAGAATTATGCACAAACAAAAAGGAAAACACACTAAATTACAATTAAATAAAATGAATTAGGCACTAAGGAAAATCACAGACACACGGAAACTTATGTATTAAAGTACACATCAATTACACAGAAATTGCACAACAAAGAAAAAAAGCGAAACAAAAGCTTCAAGTAAAATAACAGACTCACTTGTGGGCCAACAACAACCTTTCAATACAAACTTACAGACCAGAGAACCGAAAGTAAAAACAAGCAATCTAGGCAATAAAAGTAGAACAGCCGTAGTTTGGTGATTAAGAGAAGGGACTGTCATTTGATACTGAGGCTCTCAAATGTAAGGAATTCTGGTGTTTCTTTTACTTGGCATGTTTGAAATAATGATACTTAATAGGTATTCTGCAGTTGTAAGCATGGTTTCTGATGTTAGACAACAGTCAGTATCATGACTTATTCCAATATGTGAATCGCCCACTACCTTGAGTAAACGTCAGGTCGAACCCACATAATTAACCGGATTACATCTGTGCCACTACACTCATATAAGTTGTATGAAAACCACCAGATCTGTTTAGGTCAAGAGTCTACACGATAACCATGGTTAATTTTCTGTTAAGTTTTAAACAGTTCCTTGTGTTCACGAGCGGGTTTGCAAGTTTTATTCTGTATTGCTAAGTTTTTTTTTTTTTTTTTTTTTTTTTTTTTTTTTTTTTTTTTTTTTTTTAATAAATAAGCTTTTGGAAAAGAACTTTAGCCTCATCTTTCCCACAGACAGAGAGTGGCAATATTATGGAGGACGATAAGAGTTAGACGGAAAAATCACCAGTATCTCTTACAATAAGACAGGTTATAAATATACATATTGTGGCCTTTGGGAAAAAAAAACCTGTAACTTAATTACTGAGGAGCTCAAAAGCAAACATATGAACGCGCGCACAGACACATGCAGCCGGGTAGAAAAAGAGAATTTTGAGGACTGCAGACACTGGCCATGAGAGGTCAGAAGAGGGAAAAGTGGTGATTACCGTTCATTCGAGACAATTGGAGTAATAAAGAATATATGCCTCAGGAAGGGAGACAATACGTTGTAGGATTAAAAGGAACCGAATTAGTTTAGGTGTCCAAGGGGAAATTATTCAATTACTAGTCAAGTAAATGTATTACTAAAAAGTTTTTTTTTTTCTTTCTTTTTTTTACTTGCAAGACATGAAGTTCCAAAATTATTGTGGAATGTTTTATTGATGTTGAACTTATATACTTATTCTTTTAAACTCAGAGAGAGAGAGAGAGAGAGAGAGAGAGAGAGAGAGAGAGAGAGAGAGGTAAAGTTGTCATAACAACAGAAGCGAGATCTCGGAAAAACGGGCTGAAAGAAGTTCACTCAAGAAGATTAGTAAGAGACACCACTAATTGAAAGACTTCCAAGACAAGTCTAACGTCACTTGCCGCCTAAATAATAAAAAAGGAAAAAGATGTTGAAAATTTTACGCTATGAAAGTCTTCAAGTCCGTGCTCACTAGGCAGTGAAATTGGATGGGGTATTCGTTTCGGTTGCATTTCATAAACTGAAGTTCACTCGACCACTTATTGATATGTGGCCGGGAACGTGAAGGTATCGTGAAAGGGAATTTGTTTGCCAAGTGATAAACATTCTAATCTTGTATTGTGGGTGTGACGAAATCTTCGATGTGACGTCACGCTAAAGCTTGGGTCACACATTCACGTATCAAGGCGGCGCATGTTATGTATGTAAAACATGGGCATACGCGTGGTAGAATAGTCACGATCAGCTGGATAGGTGACACGGGCCGATGTGCGTAAAGCGAGTGTGTTATAGTGTGCTGCAAGTACGCACTACGCAAGCATGACGTGACGCCTACCGGAACTGGCCCGACCAACTCCTGCACATCCCCAGGTAGTGCGTAGCAAAGCACCTAACACTGACGCACTTACACCGTAAGTGTAACGTTGTGCGTTACTGACTTACCTTATCCTCACGTTGCCCCTACGCACAACGGCGTGAGACCATAGGATACAAAATGGGCCGGCCTGCGCAAAGGGCATTGTATTTCCCCTTGTCATGTCTGCGCAGCAAAAAAGTATCCAACTCGTGCGCAGAGTCATCATGGAAATTCTCGAACTTGTAACACCACCAAACACCCTCAAAAAGAAATCCATGAGGAACATTTTGGATTATGTACAAGGCAGGATACTGGTGCAATTAATGAAGATGCATCTTGCAAGAAAAAACCAGAAGAAAACAAGAACGCAAGGGAGTGTCTAGGCTTGGCCGTACCTACAAAGAAGAATGGACCATGGCCAATAAATTGCAATATTTTTTGTCATTTTAAAGTGTTCTAGTTCACTGAATAACAGCTTTTTAAAAAAATCATAATATTGTTTTTTCCTGAACACTTAGACATCCTTTCATTTGTGTTTCTTTTTTTCATAAATGTAATATTTTAGTCTCCTTGGCTATATTTTGCATTGTAGTTCTTTGTGAAATTTGAACAATTCAGCACTTTGTATTGGGAGAGTGTTTTCATTTCTTATTTTTGAATGTTTATGTCTGTTTGTGACTTTAAAGGGTTTTCTTTTATAGGATTAAAACAAGTGTTTATTTTAAGTGATTTCTTTATCAACATTGTACGGTTTACATTTAATGTCTTACTTGTATTATTATTTTGTTTATATTTGTGTTTTCCAGTTTATTTATTACATAAATTCTTCAAGAAGTACCAGATATAAAATGACCGTATTGCTCATTACTCTGTGTATTTTGTAGAAAAAAAAAGGTGGACATAATTATAAAAACTTTATACATGAAAGCACACTAAATTAAGACATAAATATAGGAGATGGATACATGAAAGCATAATCTAAGACAATCAATACAAACACCCCCCTCTGGCCTTTTATCCCAGGGTACAGCCCTGCCGCATCGTAGCAGGTAGTAGAGGTGTGGCGCAATTGCCGCGTATGCTCCAGCACTGTGGGAATCCACGAAGTGCGGGACGGGAACAGAGGAGTTGCGCAGCACCACTAGGATGTACTACCCAGCGCCAACGCGGTCGCCGTTATGTAGGTACTACAGGGTACGCCTGGAACCACGTCAAATGACTTTTGTCGTGGCTAGCCACGACTAGTTTTGAACATTTCATAACAGTAGTGACACGCCGCACTCACTCGCAACGCCAAATCGCAGCCCCCATCCCCCGACCCGTTGTCGCACGCCCACGATTTTACGTACGTTGTACAGAACATTTAAGGTATATTAGCATAAGCTGTTGCTAACTACCAATTTCCGTTTATGCGTGGACGTGCCTGCCTTGATACGTGAATATGTGACCTTAGCCTAAGGCGAGACCTGACGGACGTGCGTACGTAAGTTCGGCAGTCGGCATCTTGCTAGAAAAGACACGTGAAAATGATTCATTGTCGCCCAAACTGTGGTATGTGTGTGTGTGTGTGTTTGCAGCTAGTGCACAAGGGAGCCAAGATGGTTACACCAAGGGAAACTGATTTTCCTCTTGTTGAATGAAAGTTAATTTCACTATTTCCTGTCTATATTTTTCTTTTTTAGACGTCGCCCCTTCGGTATTATTTCATATATCTTCTATGATTTGTGCCGTACATTTTAATTTCAATTTATTATTGTTGCCATTGTATTCTTTGATGTACTAGACTTTAAGACAAAATTTTCTATCTTTTTGCCAGGAATTCTTAATGATGTTATGAGGAACTTTGGAGAAGAATGTTTAGGGAACATTTTCGATGATGCATTTCTACGATGAATACCTGGTGACTGATTTTCGTAGTGATCACGTCGTTACATGGTCTAAGACTGATTAAATAACTATGAGGTGACTGGAATACCTTTTTGTTGGTTATAATTGCTGTTGGGGAGTTTTTGGTTCATTTAGTTTATGTAGTCCCCGCTATGTGTTTGAGTTCCTGTTTTCTATGATATAGTTGTCAGTCAGATTTTGTTATTTATATTTCTTTAAACGGTTATGATTTCGTTAGATTTTCAAATTAAGTCTATTATTGTATTATTGCCATTGTCAGATATTGAAATCACCCTAACGGAACAGAGGTTTGGCGATTCTAACCTACTCCAGGATGAAAATGGCATAAGTGAGAATGTAAATAAAAAAATAAATAAATAGATAAACTTTTTCGTCTTTAAGTTAACTTCTTGATGCACTCTAGAAATAAATGGCTTTATTGTCTATGTTTAATTACTCCATGAAGATTTTCAAAGCATTATATTGGTTTTAAAAGTGAATATGAAAAGAATATGATGGTGGTAATTAAACTTAGATATGAGACGAGTATGACACTAGACACTGGCTGAGTTCTCTTTAACCAAATGAGTTGGTGTGCTGAACGAAATCATGTCGAGGGATATCTTTTATTGTTGACGTTGAAGAAAAATTGTTTTCGTTAAGTCATAATATGTATGAACCTCTCAGTGATTACTTTTAAAATCGCTCACCAGCCTTTTTAGCGTTGTAAACAATAGGCCACAGAACATTAATTTTACTCATTGTTCAGTTTATTTCAATACTGTTGTTTATTATGTGACTTGTAGATACTTCTGATTACGCTCCTGAGAAAACAAAAGATTACTTTATTAATGGCGATGGCATCACACATTGCTATCAGTCTTTGCTCATATCTCAAGACAGGGGTGATCCTAATTGCTTGTAAGTAAATGAAGATTAAATTACTTGCAGTCTTTGAAGAAAGTACGCCCGTTAATTCCTCAATGAATGCTTAATTCTCATTCCTTAATGGGACGGAAAGTCATTTGTATTTATGATAATGTCAATTAGAGTTTTTCCATTAGATCCCTCATAAGGAGACTTACAATGATTGATGTTTTCAAATTATTCCATTATCTATAAGCAGCTCACAGCCAACACAGATAACACGAAACGACTCCTTCTAACATAAGCACTATCTAATATTACTCTCCTGATGCAAAAGTTTAATATATGTTCTTTACCAAATATATACACATATATGTCTGCATATATGTTTGTGTGTGCGCGTAATATATATATATATATATATATATATATATATATATATATATATATATATATATATATATATATATATACGTATATATAATATACACACACATACACACACACACACACACACAATTTATATATATATATATATATATATATATATATATATATATATATATATATATAGTGTGTGTGTGTGTGTGTGTGTGAATATGCGTAAACATTATTTGTAGGCGTAATCTTCTAAACAGTAGGCAAAATGTTAAACCATCTGGCTGTACAACCTCATGCTGTAACAATGAACCATTTGACATTAATAAAGTGATTCCGCCGGATAAAAATGTCAGACAATTATTTGCATGTCCCTATCTATGGGGTTATCGGCTGAAAAAAAAAATCATTTTCCAACGTGCTAGATTTACACACGGACTTAATTAATGCCGATTTGGTTTTCATGGGTCACGCGAGAACGTGCAACAAATGTATGCGGATTCATAAGGGCAAACTTCATGCAATAATGTAGCTTATTATTGACGTTAAAAAGATATGTGTATGGTTATAAAAACAATTATTTTATTTTTTCTCATTGGTATTTTTGGGTGTTGTTATGGTGACGCAGTTGTTGGACATTGTCTCTGCTAATAAACACATATACTCTCCATCAGGCTGTATGTTGTTCTACTTATTCATGAATATTTGAAGTTTTCTTCAAACTTTGTGTGTTCTACAAAAAAAAATGAAAATAAACAACTGAAGGCAATAATCTACCCATGTATGAAAACATTGCCCTTTTCTTTATAAAAAAAATACAACTAAGTTTGCAAACTACGATTCAATAACTATTTTCCTCTGATTTATAGCTTTAATGTGTAACACATTACAAATGAAAATATAGAATACTTGCCTATACAATATAAACATTCCAAAGAACACTTTAAAAGTCAATAATATCTATTATTTTCCAGAAGATCTCACAGAATATATATGTCAATGAAAGGTAATACAAAAGATAATAGTGTGAATCTGCATCGTTTAAAGCACACATATGCACCACACATACACACATACATACACCACACATACACATAAACACACACATACATTATCATCTACAACTGCAATCACAAAGGCGAGGTCCATTTTCCCAGGTCAATTCCCTCATTTCCCCCGTTTACGTTTGGAAATTCAGGAACTGTGTTCTTGAGAGACGGAGGGAGTGAACTGTAATTCTTGCATAATTTCCTTTGAGTACTCGTACTTCTAGTTATTTATGTTTGTGCATACGTAAATATATACATCACATACACAGGCACAACACTAACACACCCCACACACGCACACACATGTATGTAAATGTATGTGTGTGCGTGTGTGTGTTAGTGTTTGTGCCTGTGTATGTGATGTATATATTTACATAAATACATACATACATACATACATACATACAAACATATATATATATATATATCTATATATATATATATATATATATACTATATATATATATATATATATATATACGTATATATTATATATATATATATATATATATATATATATATATATATATATATATATATATATATATATATATTATATATATATATATATATATATATATATATATATATATATATATATATATATATATATATATATATATATATATATATAATATATATATATATATATATATATATATGTATGTATACATATATATATATATATATATATATATATATATATATATATATATAGATATATCTATATATCTAATATATATATATTAGATATATAGTATATATATATATATATATATATATATATATATATATATATATATATATGCTTAAAAAAATCATAGTAGATGCACGTGACTTCATAAATAAGCGAATACCACAGGAAAATAATAGTCAGAAATCCAAGCGCTTTCGTCTTTACTCAGACATTGTCAAGGAGTGCAATTGGAGAGAAAGGTCTTAGGTACAAAACAAGATCAAGAATACCAGATGGTTAATTGTCAAAAGGGGTAAAAATTAAAAATAAAGTAATCCAGATTTATCGGATATCACACGGTCACAAACCTAACCGAAACTACAATGATACTGATACTTATACGAAACTGAGGTCTGACCCTACACAGTCAGTGAACTCCCGTTTTAATAAACAAATTAAATCCATTTTGAAGGGCTTTGACCATTTAATTAAACAGTTTACACCGAAATGCGCCTCTCTACCTTATATGTATGGTTTAGTCAAGACACATAAAATCAATAACCCTATCAGACCAATCATTAGTTCAGTGGGCTCAGTTACGTATAATTTATCTAAATGGCTTGTAAAAATACTTACTCTTTTGGTAGGAAACATTTCTAACACGAATGTTAAAAACAATGTTGATTTTATAAACAAATTGAATAGTTTAAATTTGGATTTTGATTTTAATATGGTTAGTTTTGATGTTGTCTCTTTATTTACAAAAGTGCCTGTAGATGACTTACTTGAATATTTGGAGGAGGAATTAGAACGTCATGACATTCCATTAAGTGTAGCAAACCTCATTAGTCTCATAAGATTATTTATCAAAGATAGTAAATTTTGTTTTAATG
>NC_087216.1:51631285-51641285 GCF_015104395.2 Macrobrachium nipponense | reverse complement strand
GTCGTGTCATGTCAATAAGTACTTTTATCATTGTAATGTTAATGACTGAAACAGACTTGGGCCACTTTATTTATTGGACTCGCAATGGAAGGTTGATTGTTAGGTGTCTTCTTAATGAAATTATATACTTTCACCTTCAGCAATGCTGGGAAAGATATGTTCTTAAGGACTGTCTTAATAAAACAAGCGAATGATAAATCTCTTCAAAGCCATGGCTGTGGCAAAGGTAGAAGAAATTATGGGAAATTATTTTATAGTTTCATATTTTGTGAGAAAAGTATTCAATAAACTTATCGTATTAGGTAAATCTACAGAAAATTTTGATCATCATTTATATGAGTAATCGCCAACAATTAAATGCTATTTACTATTATTGTAAATCCAGCTTTAGCTTTCATGACCCACCAGTTCCTGTATCATAATCCAGTGACAGAGAGGATTGGGATGCATATTGACATGGCGTTTGTTTGGGAATTTGCAGGCTGCCAGAACAAGTTTACACGAAAAGTAAATCCCAGGTGATTCAGGGTTCTGCCCAGAAATGTCATGTAAGCATAAACGGGAATCTTTTTCTTTATACAAATTTTTTATAATTCATTATTTAGTTATGGGGATTCTAACGTAAAGGTAAATAGATAACTGTCATTATGTTTGGAATTCTTTCTCTAGGATTGTTTTGTAAGTAATTCACTTCAACAGCCAATAACCACGTTGGTTTCCATTTGCATTCATCTGCGTTTCACTTACATAAAGGAGGGGTGGTTAAACAATCCCTTCAAACATCTCTGCCTTGGTTTACATGAACATTCCAATTCACTTCCCAATTTTTATACCCAGCCTGTCGCCATTCTGCAGTGTCTCCCACTCTTCCCAGGCAGTATCAACAATCTTGCTCAATCTAAATATTCTCCGTGTGTGTCTGTGTGTATGTGTAAGTGCATGAAAATATTCCTCAAACATGCTCAGATATTCACATTTACATGATTGATGAAGGTAATTATACGGCACTTTATCTCTGGTTTAATTGTTTCGTTGGGGAAATAGTTTCTTCCACTTTTAAGACGGTAAATACGCCGAAAAACTCAGTTAGGGTGTTTTTCTAAGCAATAAATGTCTGTTTTTATCTTATATACGACTGAGGATTATTTTCATCATCATTACTTTTCACGTGTGGAATAGCGCGTTTTTTCTTCTTTATAATTTATTTATTTATTTTGTTCTGGTTTAACCTTAGATTCTGAAAATTTATATTAATACATGTTTGATTGGATAATGACCATATGATATTCCACATTTTCCACGCAGGGGAAGATCTTGGCAATTGTATGGAAAAGCAAAAACATAAACAAAAACCGGCAAATTTCTCAAATTATCTTGGTTTACTTCTCAAACGATGTCACTTGTGCTGTTTTATATACACATTTTTTTTCGGAATAAAGTTTGTATTAATAAACGATATCTTCGTGCGGATCTCTCTTGTATAATTACCGTTGTCTTTAACCTTTAAACACAGAAAATATAATTTTATCTTATAACCAATTTCTTTCAAAAGAAACGTTGAAGCTCTTCTCCTGTAAGGTAAAAAAAAAAAAAAAATACACATATGGAAACTCTTTGGCCTTTGCAAACACGTCTCTCCCGAGGATCATCTTTTAGGAATAATCGGCAGTAAATTACAGGAGAAATCCCTTTACAGACAATGGACCTCGAGGCTCGAAGTGATAGTAAATTATAGTACATAGAAGTTTCTTGCCCCTGGACAGTAAGCGGGAAGATATATACAAAAGGGAAATACCGGCCGGCATATTTTTTTTCTTTTCTTTTTTAACATCAAGAGAATAGCGTGTATCTTTCGACCATAAATTTGTTTCGGAATAATGTTCACTCTAGAAAGACAGTAAGGGCAGAAAACAAATAATGAAATGGCATGTACTATATTGGCAGTGCATGATGGTAGTGGTACCAAAGGATCCAATATTTTCTTCAGAGATGTTATAATGTATTCGCCCATATACGTAGTTTATGCGACTGAAAATTCATCCACCCAAACACACACACAGACATACACCCAAACATGTGTGTGTTACGGACTCTTAGATATCTCAGAGACAATGTTACGGCCTCTAAGGGAGGTCCGCTTCAGGTTCGATATAAAATAGTAAAAAAAAAAAAAAAAAATATATATATATATATATATATATATATATATATATATATATATATATATATATATATATATATATATATATATATTATATATATATCAACACAAACAGTTGAAACTGGGGATACGAATATAGAAAGAAACACTAACACAACAAAGGTTTATTTACAAGCTTACTAACAAAGGTAAAGGCAGAATGGTATCTCCTATTTACATAAAAAGATAGAATCTTACTCTGCATGAACTGGGGGAACAGCGAGGCAATTAAAATACTTGCTACTCGATTTGGCGATTCGATGCGTTGGCTTCATAAATGTAGAGCGGCAATTGCAGTCATCCTCTTGACACCGTATTGCAGAAACTAGTCTATTCGTAAGGCAGGAACTCTCTCCTTTTCTTCTCCGAAGTCTGTTCAACGTAGAGACAACTCGGCCGTCCACACCGGAAGACGACTAGACCAATATCCAACCAACACTCGAACAACTCTTCTGATTGATTGATACTTCGTCGGTTCCTTCGTTTCTAGTCTCTCTCTGACGATCACTGCTGCTGATCTCTCACTGATAATCTGATCGGTGGCTCTTACTAACTGGTGATCTCTCTCTCTTTTACAATCTCTTCCTTCTACGATCACTCCTCTCCAAAGTTCGTTCGTCGTATTTATACGGCACTCTGGGGGCGGAGCCTACGGCGAACGTTACCGACTCCAGGGATTTCTAGAACTTCTTAGATGAATCTAGACGAGGTATTGCATCAAAGAATCGCGGCGTTTCTCACGTAATATTGGCGCGTTTTTGCGCTCCACAACACGCCCGACGATTCCGGAACCACCACGAAGATAGGCGCCTCCAACAGTGGCGCGAAAGCCTCCTTGCTGCCGAACTTCTCGAAAATGCGTTCGCCTTTCCTTTAACTTCTTTTGCTATGAAGCAATTACCATCACACGCCCCCCCAAAAGAGAAAAAAAATGAAATCAACTGATTTTATTTTTTTCTAAAGAAGAGCAAGAATTAAACAGCAGGGAAACAATTCTGCATAAAGCTTTAATACTTCATTCACTCAACCACTCGTCCCAAAACAGAAAACGGCTATTAGGCTACTCATTCTGAAAACTCTATAGAGGCTATTAACTATAACATTATTCTTCTCTCTTACTTTTTCAGTTTTCTGAACTCTGCTTTAAACTTATAAATACTAAAACACCTATTGTGTTTTTCTCAAAACTAATCTCACTCAGTAACATTGTTACTCGGGCGGAGGCCACGACGCGGGGCGTTGTTTATAATTCTGAAGCAAATTTACATTCATTGCCTTTGCTCTACTTTTACCCACATTAATTCTATAATGTAGTACTGAATAAAGACCTTCGTACTTATAAGGTAAAAATGGACTCTCTCTCGAGACTAGTACCAAAAGTTTATCTCTTACACACAAACTTCTCTCTTTGGCTCTAAGATAAGGTTTCTCTTTAGTTTCCCCTTTACTTCCGTTTGGGTTTTCTTTCGCTAATTGCCAAGCGCTTCCGTTCTCCTCCACTAGATGCCAAACATCTCTTAAATTGTTTTTATAATAATCAAGATTAGTTATGCAATCATCTCTACCCTTACTTCTAGACAAAGTTCCAAACATATTTATAAATACATTCTCAAAAAGTAAGCCTAGTGAAGGAATATTACACAACTGAACTCGGGGAATTACTTGAAACGGTTTCCCGGCAATTTGATTTGCAAGACAGCTTAAAGCATATCTCTTAAAACATACATAATTTTTCATCTTAGGCCAAAAGTACGCCCTACTAATACACTTGAAAGTTTTATTCACTCCCAAATGTCCTTGCTCATCATGTGCTAACTTCAAAAATAACTCACGAAGCTTCCTAAGAACTACTAATTTTCCAGTGATTCCCCTTTCACTACCTGACTTAGGACAAACATGATACAAAACTTCGTCCTTTACACAAGAAGTTTCCTTACACACATAATCGAGATCACCATCCAGCTCATATTCAAAAATTCGGGTTAGTGTCTCATCCTCTTTCTACAACTTGACTAGCTCATCCTTATCCAAAAAATTACAGCCTAATTCATCACCGTAACTAGGACTACATACAGGTACATTTACTACGTTACTCTCGACAGCTACGCCTTCCCCTTAGCTCTCACTGTCAACGATAGAGTTCGGTCTCTCAGCTACATTCATGCCAAGATCAACCTCGCTACCTCTATCACACTCGTTCGAATCCACGAACTCTCTCACGTTCGAATCCACGAACTCACACTCGTTCGAATCCACGAACTTACACTAGTTCGAATCCACGAACTTACACTCGTTCGAATCCACGAACTTATTACCACCGTAGTCTACGTCTGAATCTAACCCCGACCTAGTTACTACCATTTCAGGCACTGGAATATTCCTCACAACAGGATTCACATTCTTGGATAAAGCTAAGTCATTACCGACAATAATGTCAACGCCTTCAACGGGCAAACTGTCCACAACTGCAAGTTTTACTTCTCCTGACACTACCTGACTTTCTAAATTCAACTTCAACAAAGGACAAAGAACACAAGTGTTAGGAAATCCACCTAACATAACTTTCTCTTCCACATTGATTTCTGCCCTGTTCGGCACACACTCACTCCTTATCAGGGATACAGCGGCCCCTGTGTCTCGAAGCAAGACTACTTCTCTCGAATCTACTCCTCCAAGAGAGGAAACCACGCCTTCCGACAGAAATTCACCAAAAACTTTCCTAGTTTCTCTCATCACATCATCCCTACTTGACGAAAGGTTAACTAGTGATACTGGTTTCTTACCGTCCTTCCTTTCTACTGCACAATTCCTCGCTAAATGCCCTTTCCCATTACATCAGAAACAAGTTAATTCTGAGCCACTATATGCCATTCTACTCTTACAAACCTTAGACGTATGACCAGGTTTTCCGCATGTATAACAGGAATAGTCACTTTTACTTGCATTGCTATTACTAGGACTGAAACCTTTACTGCTTTGTACTCTACCAGACGAAGGATCGTTTCGTTTCTTACTAACACTCAAATTATGAGTTAGACTATATTCGTCAGCTAGCCTAGTTGCTCCTGCAAAAGATACTTCTCGCCTATCCTCTATATAAAGTTTAATCTCAGGGGACACGTTATCTTTGAAGTTTTCTAACAACACTAAGTTCTTCAAACTATCAAAATCCTCAACCTTAGCAGAAGTTAACCAATCAAAAAACAGCCTTTTAACCTAAAACTTCTTACTGTATTCTACATACGTAATATTTTCATCCTTTCTCAAATTTCTAAATTTCTTACGGTACGCCTCCGGTACTAGCCTATACGCGCTAAGAACAGTTTCTTTCACGATATCGTAATCATCACATTCCTCCTTAGACATGCAACTATACACAGTAATTGCCCTACCACTCAAAACTGACTGTAAATATAAAGTCCACGTTTCTTTAGGAGAACCTACTCTTTCCATTAACTTCTCAAAACACATGAAATATGTCGTAACATCTTCCTCATCAAACTTTCGTACTAATTTTAGCACTGCACTCATACCTAACCTATCAGTTTCGCCTGTCTGACTGTTACGAGTTCTTTCTCTTAACCGAGCAATTTCCAGCTCATGCATACGCTCTTTCTCTCTCTCTTCCTGCTCATGCATACTTTCTTTCTCTCTCTCTTCCTGTTGCATTTTCATTACTTCTCTCTCTCTCTCTCATACTTTTCTCTTTCTTTCTTTTCAACATACTCACGGAGATCATTCCCCTCTAGACCTAGTAGCTTACCAGACTCAATAAACTCTTTCACCATCTCACTCATTCTGATTCTTTCTATATTTTCCCTGTTTCAAACTGTTAAAGTGTTGATAGCCTAGGCAAGGTCGCCACAAATGTTACGGACTCTTAGATATCTCAGAGACAATGTTACGGCCTCTGAGGGAGGTCCGCTTCAGGTTCGATATAAAATAGTAAAAAAATATATATATATATCAACACAAACAGTTGAAACTGGGGATACGAATATAGAAAGAACACTAACACAACAAAGGCTTATTTACAAGCTTACTAACAAAGGTAAATGCAGAATGGTATCTCCTATTTACATAAAAAGATAGAATCTTACTCTGCATGAACTGGGGGAACAGCGAGTCATTTAAAATACTTGATACTCGATTTGGTGATTCGACGCGCTAGCTTCATAAATGTAGAGCGGCAATTGCAGTCATCCTCTTGACACCGTATTGCAGAAACTAGTCTATTCGTAAGGCAGGAACTCTCTTCTTTTCTTCTCCGAAGTCTGCTCAACGTAGAGACAACTCGGCCGTCCACACCGGAAGACGACTAGACCAATATCCAACCAACACTTGAACAACTTTTCTTCTTGATTGATACTTCGTCGGTTCCTTCATCTCTAGTTTCTCTCTGACGATCACTGCTGCTGATCTCTCACTGATAATCTGATCGGTGGCTCTTACTAACTGGTGATCTCTCTCTCTTTTACAATCTCTTCCTTCTACGATCACTCCTCTCCAAAGTTCGTTCGTCGTATTTATACAGCACTCTGGGGGCGGAGCCTACGGCGAACGTCACCGACTCCAGGGATTTCTAGAACTTCTTAGATGAATCTAGACGAGGTATTGCATCAGAGAATCGCAGCGTTTCTCACGTAATATTGGCGCGTTTTTGCGCTCCACAACACGCCCGACAATTCCGGAACCACCACAAAGATAGGCGCCTCCAACAGTGGCGCGCGAAAGCCTCCTTGCTGCCGAACTTCTCGAAAATGCGTTCTCCTTTCCTTTAACTTCTTTTGCTATGAAGCAATTACCATCACAGTGTGCAAGATTCGATCAACACAGAAAGTGATTTTGTTTTGGGTAGCTGACTGATGCAGAGCTGGGCCAGGGGAAACGTCTGTATTAACAAAAGACTTTGTGAATGGGCGGAAAAAAAAAAATAAATTCGACTGGGTGGTATTCATAGTACCGGGTTCCGGGTTCGCTAAATTTTATCGAAAAGTTACTCAAGTAACTTTTAGGATGGAAAGACTAATGCGGATAAGAGAAAATTGAGGAAAATTAAATACTTTAATATAAAACTTGATTCAAGACTGAAGTTATTGAAGGGTATAGCTTCATGAAATTAAGTAATGAATCCCCAGTCTACATTGAGGAAAGTGTCCTGTTAGTTCCAAGACGATAGCTCTTGACCTCTCTTCACTCCAAGGTTCCACCCCTTTTAGCGAAACTTCAACCTACAGGAAAAAAAGACAAGTTATAGGAAGCGACTGGTTGCCATCCCAAACACACTTAATAAAAAAGGTACCGAGGCTAAACAAGAAACTTAAATCTCAAACTATTTTATACTCGATACGTTAATCATTCACTGAAGGTTGAAAATTAATGAGGGCCTTGCTCAATGATCTTTAAGTATAGTACACTATCGCCGACAAAGTACACATAACACCCTTGGATCTGCATTACATGAACTTACCCGAGTTAGGCAGCCAGCAGCAAAGATCTTGGAACTCAGCCGTCGTCCTCCACCATGTATTGTCCTTCACCTCGAACCCCCACACGATGAGGTTATTTTCTCATGTTCAATTTTGTACACCTTGCGAAGGCTCGTGATTCAACAGGAAGTCTCTTGAGCTGCATTACCACATCAGTACCTCCGGGAAAACGATCCATCAACAAAAAGTGAAGAAAATAGAAATTGATCACCCGACCAGCCAACTATCGAATCCTCAAAATTTTTCGTAACCGATAACCGTCCGTCTTGTCTCTGGTGACGGTGGTGGTAGTGAAGGGTCGTAGCGGTACTTTAGTACTGTCTTACCCGAGCTTTTTCCGCGTCCTTGTTAGGTCTGACGTCTGTCATTTAGTGACGTATCCAAGGACCGTGGAAACATGGAAGTCCATGCACGTACAAATTCAAGGGGTTACTTAACTCAATTGACTAATTATTTAATTTAAATAAAGTTTGAGATTCAATTTCTTGAAAAAGGTTTTATTTGTATTAATATTTTTGTACACCGGGTTTCATCCTGCCTCCTTAGGAGTCCATCGCCTTTCTTACTATGTGTGCTGTTTCTAGGAGCACACTCTTCTGCATGAGTTCTGGAGCTACTTCAGCCTCAAGTTTTTCCAGATTCTTTTTCAGTAATCTTGGGGTTGTGCCTAGTGTTCTTATGATTATGGGTACAATTTCCACTGACATATCCCATATCCTTCTTATTTCTATTTTCAGGTCTTCATACTTATCCATTTTTCCCCTTTATTTTTCTTTAACTCTGGTGTCCAATGGTATTGTGACATCAATGAGTAATACTTTCTTCTTGGTCTATTTGCACATATCACCCTATCTGCTCTGATACCATAGTCCCAGAGGATCTTTGCCTGATTGTTTTCTATCACTCCTTCAGGTTTGTGCTCATACCACCTATTACTGCAAAGTAGCCGGTGTTTCTTGCACAAGCTCCAGTGGAGGACTTTTGCCACTTTATGCCTCTTTATGTACTGGTTCTGTGCAAGTGCCAGACATCTGGTTGCTATGTGGTTTATGGTCTCATTTTTCGTATTGCACTTCCTGCATATGGGAGAGATGTTATTTTCATCTATCGTTCTTTGAACATATCTGGTTCTTAGGGCCTGCTCTTGCGCTGCTGTTATCATTCCTTCAGTGTCCTTCTTAAGCTCTCCCCTCTGTAGGCATTGCCATGTTTCATCTCTGGCTAGTTCTTTAGTCTGTCTCATGCATTGTCCATGCATTGGTTTGTTGTGCCATTCCTCTGTTCTGTTTGTCATTCTCCTGTCTCTGTATATTTTTGGGTCTCTGTCTACTTTTATCAGTCCTTCTCCCCATGCACTCTTGAGCCACTCGTCTTCACCGATTTACAGGTATTGTCCCAGTGTTCTGTTTGCTTGGGTGTAGTGGTTTGTGTATTGTCATAGTTTTCCTAGTTTTCTGGTCTATGCTACGGAGTTCTGGCTTTGTTCATTCCACTACTGCGCTGTATCTGTTTACTGGTACTAACCATGTGTTTGTGGCTTTTATCATATTTTGGGTGTTGAGTTTTGACCTGAGCATCGCCTTATCATGTCCTTCATCTCTTGGTGTTTTATATCCCCTCCATCCATCATTAGTTTCCTGTCTCATCTCTGTGTTTGATGTTGCTCCCATCTGGTAGCTTTATCCCTTCAGTCCTTGTTACTTTGCCCTTTTGTATGTTGACTAAGGCACATTTTTCTATCCCAAACTCCATCCTGATGTCCACAGATACAATCCTTACAGTCTGGATTAGGGTATTTATTTCCTTGATGCTCTTACCATTCAGCCTGATGTTGTCCATGAACATCAGATGGTTAATTCTGTTGCCTCTTTTCTTGAGTTGGTACCCAGCATCCATCTTCTGCAGTACTTTTGTCACAGGAATCATGGCTACTACGAAGAGTAGTTGCGACAGTGAGTCGCCCTTGAAAATCCCTCTCTTGATATTAACCTCTACTAGTCTTATTCCAGAGCTTGTAAGTATTGTATTCCAGTTGCACATTGTATTTTTGAGGAAGCTGATGGTATTTTTCTCTGCCTCATATATTTTCAGACATTCTATTAGCCATGTGTGTGGTATCATGCTTAGGTTGGTTTTACTTCTCTTACTGTTCTTCATTACCATTTTGTTTATCAGGAGCTGGTCTTTTGTGTCCCTACACTTCTTTTTGCAGCCTTTTTGTTGGCGGGGGATGGTGTTTATATCCTCTAGGTAGTTGTATAGCCTTTCAATGATGATACCTTTTAGTAACTTTCACATTATTGGTAGGCAG
>NC_087216.1:51618785-51623785 GCF_015104395.2 Macrobrachium nipponense | reverse complement strand
CACTTTCACAAAAACCAGGCGCCATTACGAAACAATGTTTGTTCAGATTCCACAAAAGACACGATTTAACACTGCGATTGAGAGAGGAAGAGAGAGAGAGAGAGAGAGAGAGAGCGAGATGTTAATGCCTCAAGGTTCTAAGATATAATGAAATCTCTTCCTTTACAGAAGTTGGACAGGGCAGATGACAAAAAACGTATTTGGCATGAATGCTTCCAGAAAGTTCGAAATCTGACGCAACCTTCATAAAGAAATGTGCAATCTCCATGTGGGACTCGGCAAAGACATACGCATACGAGTCCAGTCTGTTAAAAAAAAGACACGTACTCGACTGAAACGAAGGTAGAGCGATAATTAAGATTGACATGTTTTGATAACAACACAAGACTCGATTCGATCGCTCTCAAATGCGTTGACAGATTTAGGAAAGCAAACGGATCTCGCAGACCCTCTAATCTTACAGTGTTGACATAAAAGGGGAAACAATCATAGCTTCGAACGGACAAAGAAAATCTCTCTCTTTATACATTCTACGTTACATATATACTATATATCATATATATATATATTATATATATATATATATATATATCTATATATATATCTATATATATATATATATATAATATATATATTCTTTTACATTAGGTAATGCAAAATCTGAACACACATTTAAAACATCCTATTCTAAGCTATCTAGGACTCTGAAAAAATGTTACACAATTCTACATAACATTTTTTATACAGTCACAAAGGGGAGGGTATAAGCATTTTGAAAGTAGTAATATATAATAATTAATTAATTAATAATATATATATATATATATTTATATATATATATATATATATATATATATATATATATATATATAATATATAAATATGTATACATATATACATATACATACACACACACACACACACACACATACACACACAAATTATATATATTTATATATATATATATATATATATATATATATATATATATATATATATATATATACATATATATGTCTACATATATAATTAATTAAGCTGTTTACTTGCATGTATATATGTGTAAATCATTCACTCAAGAAAAGACAGTTTAACAGGGAGTTAACTCATTAGTATGCTTCTGATATTCCCAGCAAGCACATAATGGTGGGCTCAGTTTTGCTTTGCAGCTATATCAAGTTCATCTCTCTCTCATGAACCGAATTCAAAGTCGCTGAGGGAAATTTTAAGGATCCTGTTTAAAATAATTTCGATAGTCTCCACGGATACATAGGTGAACAAAGACTCGGCATCGAAACGTTCTTATAATTTCTTTCTTGAATTCATAGGAGTTCGTTATTAAAAGTTTGTTCTTGGTAAGAGGGTCAAATAGAGATACTATGAATTTGGCCAACTTATAAGCAGGGATATTAATCGAGGTAAGGATAAGTGTAAGTGGAACGCCTTCTTTGTGACAAATAGATTTTCAAGTGTGGCATCATCAATAATACTCCCCTGTTTAATTTGTCTCAAATATATTTTCAATTTATCTTCAGTCTTAATAATGTCTTATAAATTAAGAATGTCAACATTCTGTCTATCTAAAATAACAGTACCCTTATATTTATCAGGCAAGAGTGATGATTATACTTTCATCTTTCGCTAATTGTCTAGGAATCTGAAATTTATTTTAAACAAACTCTTACCCAATGACAATTCTGTTTTTAACAATTTTAGGTGACCTCTTTTTAAGCGTTGCTACACCTTGCGGTGTGACACCGCTATCATTTGTAACAATCGTTCATTCAGGTATTTTTGGATACTTCATTCTTTGCCTTGTCCCTGTACTTTGATTTTTACACACGAATTACTACCTTTTAAATTGTCGTTCTGATCTTCTGATTGTTGTTAATGCAAATATATATAATTTAAAGTTTATCCTAAATTGTTTATCTACAACAATTGATGAGTAGAGCCATCAGCCCTGTAAAACCCCTTTGTTTTGCGTTTTTCCTGTTCAAATACAGTTAGGGAAACGATAGGCCATGTGCATGCTCAAGACAAAACGTATCTACCTAATAATAATTCAATATTCACAACAGAGCTCTGCGCAATTACATCAGTATATAAAAAAATTTAAAAAAGCATCACCTAATAATTTCCTGATTTTTAGTCACAAGAAAAGAGCTATAGAAACTATCCAAAGTTACAAACCAAAATATAATATTGTAAATCAAATTAAGTCATTACTTTATAAATCATATAGTATTGGGAAAATATGGTAATATGCTGGATCCCGGCCCATGTAGGGATCAAAGAAAATGAAGAGGCTGATAAAGCAGATAAATAAACAACCCATATGACAAGATCAAGTATAAATATCCCTGTAATTGATTAAGCAACACACATAAAGGTGGGTGTAAGTAGATGACATTTTACATGGAATGAAGAACCTGAAAATGACGAATTAAAGCAAAAAATCCTGATGTTGGAAAGTGCAGCTCATCATATCAGAGAGAGAGAGAGAGAGAGAGAGATGCCCTGTTATTTTGACGTCTCGGTATAGGTCACTATAGGTCATACTCCTCTGACACATGAACAGTTTATGAGCAGCCAACTGGCCCTGCTCCTGAGTGCTCAGAGTACAAGGTGAAAATAACGGCCAGACATGAGTTTTGTGAGTCCACAAAGTATGACCAGCAGCGACTGTCAACTTTTGGAAATAAATCCATAATGAAATTTTGTCAGAATTTGTATTTTTTCGCATTTTCAGTCGTTCTGATTTTGATGTTCATGAGGAACTGTGTTTTAATTAACGAAATACAAACACTTTGGAGCGTTTAATTATTTTTAGAAAAATTACATATCTTTTTAGTGTATTTGTATGGAAACATAAGTAAATGTGTGGTTCCAGTGCTTGGCTTCAGTCCTAGACCTGGTATTTTATTCTAATCATTCGGGCCAACTCTATTACAGTTCAAAGTCAGCTCAGTTGTCTGGTTAAAGTACATTAATAATAATAATAATAATAATAATAATAATAATAATCTAATAATAATAATAATAATAATAATAATAATAATAATAATAATAATAATAATATAATAATAATAATAATAATAATAATAATAATAATAATAATATTTTGGAAGAAGACCCCTCTTTTAAACAAATTCTGTTGAATAAAAAGGCAGAATTCAATGAATCAATTATATAATTTTTTTTCTATTTTTCTTATTACTAGCTTTTCTAGCTGAGCGAGACTTCGCATCGCTGAGCCAGAAAAGCGAGTACTAAGAAAAATAGAAAAGATGATATATAAGATTAATTCCCTGAATTCTGCCATTTTATTCAACAGAATAATAATAATAAAATAATAATAATAATAATAATAATAATAATAATAATAATAATAATAATAATAATAATAATAAGAAACGTTATCTCTCCCTTTTATGTAAAATTATCCCCAGAAACGTTTACGAAAAGCGAGAAACGTTTTACAAGCAGTCACTTCTTCTCTCTATCTAACATTTATTGTTACACGTTCTTCTGTTACGTCCAACGTATCTTCACGTATTTTCTCCTTTATATCACCCTTTCCTCTAAAAATATTATCCTAAGAAACGTTTCTGAAAAGCAGGCAACAATTTTTGAGCATCCACTTCTTCTTCTTCTTCTTCTTCTTCTTCTTCTTCTCACTCATATCCCGAAGCATCTTCCCCTTCTCATCCAGAACTTCCATCATTTGAACTTTTGGCGACCCGTCAATAATTCCGCTTTCATTCGACGTCACTCGATTTTCGAGTCTCTTCCCCTTCGCACTGAAGCAACTGCTAATTGCTGCTCGGAGCGAGAATATTGGACTTCAGCATTGTTTTCTCCAATTTTCCCCATGAGAACACTTTTTCATAACAGAATTTTTTAATGGCTGTAAAAAAGATGTTGTTCATTTACCTTAATTTATTGTTGCAATGTCTCACAATAAACAATCACATCAAACAATACTCCCAGTTGTGCTTAATCTTTTATTTAAAGATTTGTAGGTTTTAAAAATACAGATTTTCATCATGAGTAGAAAACTTAATTAGGAAGCAGTACACAAATATAATATACTATTTCTGATGGTACAGAAAATAAAATTTCAGCTAAACTTTTAGAATATATATATATATATATATATATATATATATATATATATTATATATATATATATATATATATATATATATATATATATATATATATATATATATATATATATATGTATATATATATATATATATATATATATATATATATATCTATATATATATATATATATATATATTATATATATATATATCATATATATATATATATATATATATATATATATATATATATATATATATATATATATATATATATATTATAAATATTATTTTTTTCTTATAAACTGTTGCAATATGTCAACATAAGCAAGACCACCAGTTGTAATTACCGTATTAGAGGGAAGGAGAGACATAGATATATATGCATGCACTTTTGTATTATAATTTATGTTTGTTGAAAGGTATTATTGACGTGATTAGGCATAACGATGGTATTTAATATGATAATAATCATCTTCATAACCTTCAGTAACTGATTATTCGTTAGATTTGTGAGCAATCATAAAAAAATACATTATCTTGAAATTTACGTTATATTCTGAATAGTTGTTAGATTTTCGCACAAAAATAACAAAACCTACATAAAATGAACATTGATACTATCCCGGCATTTTCCATTATATAGGAATATGAGAGAGAGAGAGAGAGAGAGAGAGAGAGAGAGGAGAGAGAGAGAGAGAGAGGGGTGCGTGTTATGAAGCAGTAATATATATATATATATATATATATATATATATATATATATATATATATATATATATATATATATATATATATATATATATATATATATATATATACATACATAACATACATATATATATATATATAGTATATATATATATATATATATATATATATATATAT
>NC_087216.1:51603785-51608785 GCF_015104395.2 Macrobrachium nipponense | reverse complement strand
TGAACTAATTCTTAGGGTATGAATTTTGCTGAAAGAAAGTAAAAATTCTATTTTCCTATGAAAAATGTCCCAACTCGAAGAGGACCTCAGGGCTCTATGAACTGAAGGTGAGATGGTAGGATCTGTAAAAATTATTGTTTAGACCAGTATACGTTTTTTATCTATAGACTGCTGTATTAAATTAATAGTTAATTATGGTAATGCAAATATCTAAGAATGGTAGACAGTTTTTCATTTTCCTCTTATATAGTAAATTTGATATTAGGGTGTTGTAAATTAGTATACTGTAGGAATTGCTGCCTGCCATTGATGCTTGAAAAGGGCAAAGGTATCGTCTACAAACCTTCTATGAAACATAGGTTTAAAAGATGACGAACAAGACTCTAAATAAAAAAGTGAGCAAAAATGGGGCCCAAAATCAAATAATCAACCAAGACGGTGAATTATATATGGCTAGTTTTAATGTAGAATCTTTATTCACAAATGTCCCAAGTTAACAAAGTGTTTCCAGACGAAGACTATATTTTTCATGTTTTTAGTAAATTGCTTTTCAAACAACTTTTAGAACTCGCAGTACAAGACTATGTTTATTTTTAACCAAAACCTTTATTCTCAAGTGGATGGTATGCTATGGGTTCCCCTTTGAGCCCAATATTTGCTCACTTTTTCTTGTCCCATCTGGAACAGAAATTTTTTGAATCGTGTTCGTCATCTATTAAACCTATGTTTTATAGAAGGTAAGCAGACGATACCTTTGTCACTGGGAGACTGGAAACCGTGCGTGTTACATTGATAATAATATCTACTCTCTCTCTCTCTCTCTCTTAGATACTGTTATTATGATCAATGATAATAACCTTAGCTTATAAGATCTGATACCCATAGTAATTAAAATATATCTTTAAAGTATATTTTGAGATTTGAAGATTCTACTCATATTGAGTGGATTTTTGTGTGTTTTCAAGTGATACTAATTTTTGTTCGACGTAAAATTGGGGATTTTGATTATTAATTTTAAATTAAAATTTTTTTTAAAGTTTTACAGTAATGTTTCATTTATTGACCACCAGTGGTTGGAATCTTTATGAATAAACAATAGTGATAACAGTTTTGTTTCTTCTGTTTTTCTGAGGTGACACTAATTCGGGAGACAGTTACAGCTGTTCTGTGATAAAGGGATGCCCTTTTACTTTATTATATTTCTTGCTTAAATATTGACACCTCACAATGTCTTTGATGGAATTTAATATATTTTGATTCTTCTTTTATTATGATAGTTCAAGTATCGGGCTGTAGTGAGGTAAGCTTTTAATTATATGATTGGTAAATATAATAACCAGGTATTTGGAACATTAAATTTTCATAACATGAATTGCAGTGTTCCATGATTGCGAAAGGACTTGGTGACAATGATAAATAGCACAGAATGATCACAGTCTAATTAAAGTAAAAGAAAATCACTAGTATTATTATCTACACTCCCAAAATTGCCAGTAAAAAAACTCTTATTATGCCCTAATCTCTTACAGTTAAAACATGAATCCGAGGCATCTGACCGATAGGTTCCCCATCAATATCTACTTTGGCACGCAGGTCACTTGAAGCTGAATCAAGTCTACCATAACTAGAGATTTTGCCACAAAAAAACAACCAGGAGCAAAGTCTAAATTCACCTGTGATACCTGCCGAAACTCGCGGCATCAACACACCCCCCCTCCACCCCACCCCCACCCAACCCACCAGACATCCCTAACCACGCAAAAACAAAATATATAATATAAATGTTCACAACTGTCGTACATTACAAGTCCTCGCAAACCTGATGAATTAAGGCCATTACTCAAGAGCAGGAAAATGTACAACAACTTATGAAATATATCCAAAAATATAGTGTTATTATACAGATATCCAAAATTTCCTAATTTCTCCCCTAAATCGAACAGCTGAAATCTAGATAATTATCATTGAAAAATGACCTCACGCCACGGATTGAGTCACTACGATACACGGTAACATATACAGTTGTAAAAAAACAAAAGATAGAAAAACTTAGAGCCTGTCATGATATGTCTTACTTGAACTTGAACTAAAAACTACGGCAGCGATGACTAATATCCAGAATAAAAAAACCCTTGGCTTCGTCGAGCGCTCCTGCGACATGTGTGACTTAACGTAGATTCTAAATAATTGTCTGCCGAACCCACAAAAAAAAAAAGTGCGTATCTTAGGTGCTAGGACTCTTTCCTGATCAACCCCTGATATTTCATCTAAACAAAGGAATCATCAGGGTGTGGTTGAAACATGATCTCGAAATCATATGATAACCAACACTTCCAAAATATCTTCTAAGGTATTCTCCAAGACACCAAAGGAAACCCACACACACAAACGCATAAAAAGAAATGTACAATATTCATTTTCCCTTCACCTTGAAAAAAAACTCTGCGGGTGTAAATCGGCTCTTCCCACGCTCGTGACCTACTACACCAGTCCGTAGCTGATCTCCCATATCTAAGCCAAGAAACCGAGTCTATTTTCAAGGGCAAACGGAGGAGAGAGCAAGAGAGGAAAAGAGAGAGGAAAGAATTCTTCTCCAGTCATGTAAAAAAAAAAAAAAAAAAAAAAAAAAACAAAAAAAAAAAAAAAAAACTCTCTCCCCCCCTTACATCTCCCACAAGCAGAAATAAGAAATATCGCTGAGTGTGTGGGAGAACAATACACCACTCGACAATTGACTCCAAGTAAAAAAATACGACCCAAGCATCTCCCAAGAACTCAGTCCCAGTTACAAGACCTCCTTGACATGCACAAGTATGCTATTCCAAACAAAATACGTCGCCAACATATAACTAATCAACATAGATCAGACGAACAAGGTGCTTGTTCACACGATAAATAAGATTAAGGGCAGGAACACGATGAGATTCACATTTTGCTTTAATCCTACGTTTCGTGACAACATCGCCACATCTTCAGGGATTGTCTACAAAATAAATATAATATGTTAACATAAAATAAAAGCTGATTATAAGATCAAATAGTTGAAAAAGTTAAGACAGTTTAATGGTAAAATTACAACTCACAAACTTGAATTACTTGCACTCTTGACTAAAAGTAAGACTAGACGTACAAAGCTTACAAATGATGAGAAGAAGATTGAAATATTTCAGCTATATTACATACATATATAAAAAGAACCACATATACAACCAAAAGCAAAAGTCATATATAAATAAAACTACAGCTAAAAACAGTCCACACTTAACCAACCTTTCAACATCAAAGATAAAAAAAAACACACTAAAAATCTAAAGCTTACATCTAAGAATCCAAAGACCATTGGCTCACTCTTCAAATTTAAAGATCAGCTCTGCCCTTTGATGACGTTGTTTGTCATTTATGAATACACTTGTCGCAGATGTAACCTAGGAAAATATGTGGGATCTACCCGGCATTTTCTCAGTGTCAGGGCTGATTCCCATCAGGGCATTAGTTATAGAAAACTAGGTGTGAGCTATCTAACCCAGAAACATCTTATATAGGGAATCGCACTATTAAATGTAAAACTACAATCAAATACAAAGATTTTAAAATTATTGACCAACCAAGGGAACTCAACAAACTGTTGATTTTGGAAACTCTGAACATCAAACTACGAGTTCCAACTTTAAACAACCATTCCTCTGCTGTCGCCTTGGTCTTGGCCTAATTTTTTGTCATTCCTTGTGCTTCTTTACGTTGTTTACTTTTAGTGTGTTTTTATCTTTGATGCTGAAAGGTTGGTTATGTGTGGAGCTGTTTTTGGCTGTAGTTTTATGAATATATGAGTTTTGCTTTTGGTTGTATGTGTTGTTCATGTATGTATGTATTTCAACTTAAATACTTAAATGTTCTTCTCATCATTTGTAAGTTGTTTTGTACTTCTATTCTCAGTTTTAGTCAAGTGTGCATGTAATTTAAGTTTATGAGCTGTAATGGTGCCATTAAACTGTTTTTACTTTTTCAACAATTGTATTTTATAATCAGCTATTTCATGCGAACATATTATATTTTATTTTGTAGAAAATCCCTGAAGATGTAGCGATGTTGTCACGAAACGTACGATTAAAGCATAAAGTGAATATCATCGTGTTCCTGCCCTTAATCTTCTTTATTGAGTGAATAAGCGCCTTGTGTGTATATACGATCTGTGTTGTGTGTGGCTGAGTTCCACTGGATGTTCTACAAATATTTCTACAATGGAGCGGAATTATGCTTTTTTTCGTTCTACTTTTTATTCTCTGTCTTGGCTCAAGAGGAGACAATAGCTTTCAGCAGTTCATAAGGATTCACTATGTCCTTGGACTACTCCAGAAATGTCGGAAATTGGAAAAAATATGAATGGAAAAAGAAAAAGTAACTCTGGACCTTCAGTTCCTGCAATATTGTTCAATTAATGATATTGTTCAACAAATTTTTTTTATTTAAAGTTTATAAAAATCATGATATCACTCAATTTTATTTTGACATAATTAGGTATTTAATGAACTATGAAATTAGCTGTAAACACCACCAAGTTCTTGAATCGTTTTCTTTTATTAATAGGGTTATTTTTACTTAGCTTTTTTAAGAACAGTATTAAAGATTTTATTAACACTACATAGCACTACATAACAGAGACACCATAGAAAATTGGCAAACCTTGGAATTATTCTACCAAAATGTTGTATTTGTTATAAAATTGTTTTTTATTTTTTCGAATACATATTATCTAGACGAGAAGAATTCCTTTTGTCATTTGGGTTAGCTTTTTGCTTACCAAATTTTAAATCGAATTACTGTTAGTTGTTTCTGCCCCTTGAAGTGTTATTTCATCGTTTAAAAAATATCAATTTATGTAGTGACCTTAGCCGCCTGCAAAATAAGTTAATGGTTTTGTCCCAAAATGCTTTCTCAAAACTCAAAACAAACTGGGCTCCCTTTTTTAAAAAGAGTGATTTGGAAATTCTCAAGTGCCTTTC
>NC_087216.1:51578785-51598785 GCF_015104395.2 Macrobrachium nipponense | reverse complement strand
GTTCAAGATTATTCCATGCGCTATTATCTATTAGGTTTATTTAACTTGCGTAAAAGTCTGTTTGGAATGAGTCACGCTATTATAGGCAGCAATGTCGGACAGAATGAAATCAGATACCTGTATACGTGGTCCGTAGTGAGGAGGCGAAGATTAGATTGAGTTCCATATATCACTCTGCGTAGCACGAAGATGTCGTTTCTCGTATTGGTGATTCTTTCTTTCAGGACAAGATTTTTCATTTTTTTTCCTTCGTGGCAAAAAAAAAAAACCTTTATTTATACATAGCATCACGTTTTATATACTTCGTGATCATGTTATTCATATACGTATATATATATATATATATATATATATATATATATATATATATATATATATTATATATATATATTCACCTACCTATTTTTCCCCAGTATTCTTCTCGAATATACTCTGCATTTTTTCTTCTTTTCTGCCATGAAATAGAGTTTTCTAATATTTAATACAAATTAGTAACATAAACTTTTTCGAAAAAAATGCATTTATTGTATGCCAGTAGTTAATGATCTCATGAATACACAACCATCTTTTCATTTTATATTAGATGAGTTACAAAGATAGTAAGGAATGGTTGTTTCACTTTAAATACGAGTAATTGTACCTACAAAGAGAGCTTGTTCAATAACTTAGCTAAAGCTTAACGTAACATCTGTATATATTGATCTAAATGTAATGTGTTTAATTTGATCGAAAATGTCACTTTTTACCTTATAATGTTATTTTTTTATCTTATCAAGAAACAAATATGACTTGCACGAAGATGTTCTTCCCTCTGCTTATATTTAACAAAGATTTTTTTTTTTACCGTAAGGGGAACCTTGCATTATACCATCTTAGCAGCATTAATTAATATATTAATATTCTTTTGATTCTCAGCTTTTGATCCTTTATGGTTCATGGATAATTTTGATATAACTCTTCTGGTCTGAATATTCATCATCTTTTCTTTTTTCCAAATATTATTAAAAGGTTGGTAAAAGTAAGAGGGTTGCATCTCATTACAATATTTCTTTTAAAGTATACGAATAATTATCGTTTCCAAAGGAAGGTGCTTGCCATTTTTTTATCCTTATATATCTATATATATATATATATATATATATATATATATATATATATATATATATATATGTATATATATATATATATATATATATATATATTATACGGCGATCTGGGGGCGGGGATGAAAAGGGCGGAGCCTACCAGCGAACATCATCATCTCCCGAGTCGACAGGAACTTTTTAGAAGGATCTAGGCGAAAAGTCACATCATAATATCCGGCGCTTCTGGGGATTCTCAAACCATCATGAGAACAGGCGCCTCCAACAAGTGCGCGAATGCCTCCTTGCTGCAGACCTACTCGAAGAAGATGCATTTTCCTTTCCTTTAATATATAATTCTTCACTATAAAGCGATTACCATCACACGTTCCCCAAAAAGTAAAAAAATTAACTCAACTGATTTTATTTTTCTGAAGAAAAACAAGAATCAAACAACAGGGGAACCATTCTGTGTAAAGCTTTAACTCAGTTAAACGGGCACACTTCCCCATTCACTCATCCGACCATGCAAACAGAAAACGGTCATCAGGCTACTCATTTTGAATAATCTTTATAGAGGCTATCAGCTATAACATTATCCTTTCCCCATATATGAACTATCTTCAGGTTATAGTCTTGTAATTCTAAACTCCAACGCATTAGACGTTTATTCTTATTCTTAAACCTCTCCAAATAAACTAACGGATTATGATCAGTATACACAGTTAAAACAGAACTACTACGTGCATAAACCTCAAAGTGTTGCAAGGCTGTAACTAAACCAAACAATTCCTTTTCAATAGTGGAATAATTCTGCTGAGGTTTATTCAGTTTCTTTGAATAATAGTCAACTGAAAGTTTCATTTCATTCACTTCCTTACCAAAATCAGGTAATAATAGAACTGGCTCGTGAATCATTGTAACCTTTAACTTGTTGAAAGCTTCCAAACACACGCCAACAAATAAAAAACTGCGTCCTTTCTTAAACAGATTAGTTATGGGAGCGCTTATTTCTGAGAAATTTGGTACGGGTCTATGGAAATACAGAACCATTCCGAGAAATCTCATGGCCTATCTTTTAGTAGTTGGGATTGGGGAATTTACAATAGCTTCTATGTTCCGATCCTTTGGACAGATTTTACCAAGACCAACTTTATGTCTTAGATAAGTAATAGAGGCTTTCCCAAATTCACATTTCCTTATGAGATTCGCTTTGGTAAGGGCTTCCAAGACTCTTGCTAAAATCCTTACATGATCCTCCCAAGTCTCTGAAAATATCACAAGATCATCTAAGTACACGACACAGTTATTGATGCCATTTAAAACTTTATTCATTAACCTTTGGAAGGTACTGGCTGTGTTCTTCAAGCCAAAAGCCATAACTTTGGGCTCGAAACTACCAAATGGAGTTATAAAGGCGGTTATTTTCCGGGCTCATTCACTTAAAGGTACTTGCCAATAACCTTTAGCTAAATCAAGCTTTGAGATGAATTTGGAATTTCTGATTCTATCTAAGCAATCATCAATCCTGGGTAAGGGAAAATTACTTTTCTTAGTTACACTGTTTACCTTCTGGAAATCAATCTGATCCATCTTACTTTTTCACCAGAGCTACCGGGGAACTCCATTCACTCTCGTTAGGTACTATCAAATCATTATCTAGCATGTAACTAATCTCCTTCCTCACAGATTCTGCTTTTTCTGGGCTCAGACAATATGGATTTTGCCTAATGGGTTTTGTGTCCTGTAACTCAATATCATGCTCTAAAATATTGGTTAGGCCTAGTTTGTCACTAATAGTTTCAGGATAATTCACTAAACCTTTATGTATTTCCCTCAATTTTTCCTTTTCTAAACCCTGATTAAAACTTCGAAATTCTTAAGCACCTTGGAGTTTTTCTCAAAACTAATTTCTTTCTGAGACACCATTACTACAGGCAAGGGCCGTTCTTTAAATTTCTTAAACAAGTTTACATGCAGCCATTTTGTTCTACGCTTACCCATATATATTAAATAATTTAGATTTCCCCTCTTCTCTAAAATTAAAAAGGGACCTTCGAACTTATATGATAATGAGGGACCTCCTTTCTGGACTAATACTAAAACTTTATCTCCCACACAGAAACTTCTCTCTTTCGCTCTAAGATCATGTTTCCGTTTAGTCTCCCCTTGACTCCCACTCTCGTTTGCCTTCGCTAGTTGCCAAGCATCTCTTAAATTGTTTCTATAGTACTCTAGTTTAGTTATGTAGTCTTCTCTACTTTCTTTAAGCATTGAATTACATTTCAACATTTCCAAAGGACCTTTAGCGGTGTGACCGAAAACCAGCTAGAAAGGACTAAATCCTGTAATGTCATTCGATGCCAACCGTAAAGCTAATACAACAAAAGGTAACTTTTCTTCCCAGTCTTGTTCAAAGTTACTACACATTTTCGTAAACAACTCTTTAATGTTTGGTGAAACCGCTCCACAATGCCTTGTGATTCGGGGTGATAATGTGTGGAAGTTACGAGTTTAATGCCTAACTCTTTCATTCTATCCCTGAAATATTTGGATACAAAATTTCTACCATTGTCACTCTGTATAGTACGAGGCAGACCAAACTTAGAAAAATAATCTAACAATCGTTTAGCTACGGTCCTTGTGTTACAGCTTCTTACGGGTATTGCCTCTGGATAGTGAGTTAGTCTGTCAATCATTGTTAACAGATATATACTCCCTCCTTTACTTCCAGGTAATGGTCCAACCATATTGATATCTACATTCTCAAAAGTTCGCCTACTGAAGGAATATTACACAAGAGAGCTCTGGGAATTACTTGATTCGCTTTTCCTGCAATTTGGCATTCATGACAGCTTAAAACATACCTCTTCATGTCACTTCTCATTTTAGGCCAAAAGTACGCCCTAATAATACACCTGAAAGCTTTATTTACTCCAAATATCCTTGTTCATCATGCGCTAACTTCAAAACTAGCTCACAAAGCTTCCTAGGAACCACTAATTGTTTGGTGATTTCCTCTTTACTACCTGACTTAGGCCGAATATAATGACACAAAACTTCGTCTTTTGAACAAAGCGTTTCCTTACACACATTATCAAGATCATCATCCAGCTCACATTAAAAGATTTGGGTTATTGTCTCATCCTCTCTCTGAAACTTGATTAGCTCATCCTTATTCAAAAAGTTAGTACCCAATTTATCACAGTAACTATTACTTGATTCCACTACATTGACTACTCTCGACAGCTACACCTTCTGCTTGGCTATCACTGTCAATACCGATAGAGTCAGGTCTCTCAGCCACACTCACGCCAAGATCAACCTCGCCACCTCTATCACACTCGTTCGAATCCACAAACAAACTATGACCATAGTCTATGTCTGTATCTAAACCTGACCTGGTTACTAGCATTTCAGGCACTAGAATCTCTCTCACAACAGGATTCACGTACTTGGATAAAGCTAAGTCATTACTGACAATAATGTCAACGCCATCAACAGGTAAACTGTCAAAAACTGCTAGTTTCACTTCTCCTGACGCTACCTGACTTTCTAAGTTTTACTTCAACAAAAGACAAAGGACACAAGTGTTAGGAAATCCACCTAACATGTCTTTTTCTTCCATATTGATTTCTGCCCTATCTGGCACACTCTCTCTCCTAATTAGTGAGACAGCAGCTCCTGTGTCTTGAAGCAAGGCTACTTCTCTCGAATCTCCTCCTCCAAGAGAGGAAAATTCACCTTCTGACAGAAATTCACCAAAAGATTTCCTAGAGTCTCTCATAACAACATTCCTACTTGACGAAAGGTTAACTGGTTTCTTAACATCCTTCCTGTCTACTGCACAATTTCTCGCTAAATGCCCTTTCCCATTACATCAGAAACAAGTTAGTTCTGAGACACTAGATGCCACCCTACTCTTACAAACCTTAGACCTGCAAGCATAACAGTAATAATCACTTTTACTCACATTGCTATTACTAGAACTGAAACATTTACTGCTTAGTTCTCTACCAGATGAAGGATCATTTCGCTTCTTACTGATACTTAAATTATGAGTCAAACTATATTCATCAGCTAACCTAGTTGCTCCTGCACAAGATACTTCTCGGCTATCTTCTATATAAAACTTAATCTCAGGGGATACGTTACCTTCGAAGTTTTCTAGCAATATTAAGTTCTTCAGACCATCAAAATCATGAACTTTAGCAAAAGTTAACCAATAAAAAAACAGCCTTTCTAACTTCTTACCGTATTCCACATACGTAATATTCTCGTCCTTTCTCAAACTTCTAAATTTCTAATGGTACGCCTCAGGTACTAACCTGTACGCGCTGAGAACAGTTTCTTTCACAATATCATAATCATCACATTCCTCCTTAGACATGCAACTATACACAGTAAGCGTCCTACCACTCAAAACTGACTGTAAATATAGAGTCCACATTTCTTTAGGAGAACCTACTTTTTCCATTAACTTCTCAAAACACATAAAATATTTCTTTACATCTTCCTCATCAAACTTTGGTACTAATTTCAACACTGCACTCATACCTAAACCATCAGCTTCATTTTTGTTCTCGCCTGTCTGACTGCTAAGAGTACTTTGCCTTAACTGAGCGATTTCCAACTCATGCTTACGTTGTTTTTTTTTTCCCTGTTGCATTACCAACATTTCTCTCTCTTGCTGCATTTTCATTACTTCTCTCTCAGCAGCTCTTTCATCTTTCTCATACTTTTCTCTTTCTTTCCTTTCAACATATTCACAGAGATCATTCCCTTCTAGACCTAAAAGCTTACCAGACTCAATAAACTCTTTCACTATCTCACTCATTCTGGTTCTTTCTATATTCTCTGTTTCACTCTGTTACAGTGCCGAATAGCCAAGCAAGGTCGCCAAATGTTACAGACCTTAGTCTGCTACAGGTACTTAATTATAATAAAAAAAAAAGGATTCAACACCAACAGTTGAAACTTGGGATAGGAATATAGAAAGAAACTCGAACAGAACAGAAGTTTATTTACAAGCTCACTAACAAAGGTAAATGCAGAATGGTGTCTCCTATTTACATAACAAAATGAAACCTTACAATATGTGAACTTGGGAAACAGTGAGGTAATGAAATACTTGCTGGCCAGTTTTGTAGCGGTCGAAATCAGTGCTCGAAGCGAGGGCTTCTTATACGGGAACAGTAGAACTTCATAATTGGCTTCTTGACTCCATACTGCGGGAAGAAATGCCCCTGTCTGGAACTCGAAGGGTGGGTTACTCCCCAAAACCACTTGTAGGATGGTTCTTCTCTGAAAGGAGTTGCTCAACGTCAAGATATCTCTCTCTCTCTCTCTCTCTCTCTCTCTCTCACTAAGAACTGCAGACTTAACTTGTTTCCGTTCACACTCTCTCTCGTGCGTCCTTTTCTCTTCTTATCCTTCTCTTATCTCTGATGATCTGATTTTCTCTAATTCCTTAGTCATATATATATATATATATATATATATATATATATGCACACACACACACACACACACACACACATATATATATATATATATATATATATATATATATATATATATATATATATATATATATATATATATACATCTCTGATCATCTGATTTTCTCTACTTCTTTAGTCATATAAATTATATATATATATATATATATATATATATATATATATATATATATATATATATATATATATATATATATATATATATAATATATATATATATATATATATATGGCGATCTGGGGGCGGGGCTGAAAAGTGCGGAGCCTACCAGTGAACGTCATCGTCTCCTGAGTCGACAATAACTTTTTAGAATGATCTAGGCGAAAAGTTACATCATAATACACGTTGTTTCTGACGACGTGACGGCGCGTGCTAAGTTCCATAACACACCTGGGGATTCTCGGACCATCATGAGAACTGGCGCCTCCAACACGTGCGCCAATGCCTCCTTGCTGCAGACCTACTCGAAGAAGATGCATTTTCCTTTCCTTTAATATATAATTCTTCGCTGTAAAGCGATTTCCATCACACTCCGGGACCGGCTAGCTGCCGATGGAGGGTGAGTGGAGGAGGTAACGATATTCTGGATGGCTTAGAAGTTGGGATGACAAAACTCCAGGGTGGTTTGCAAAACAGCACCATTGGTGGAGTTTCTGCTATGGTCATGGGTTTCCTAGAGGATTCCTATTGGAATTGGCTCTTCCTCTACTGCCATCATGAATAGCGAGACCAAGCCAGCGGAGGGAAAGCGACCAGGACTTACAACTCTGGGAGGGAGACTCAAGTCTGGCCTTGGCACTGGCACTGAGGCCATTCCTGGCTTAGTGAGAGGATTCAAACGTGGCTCAACCCACACGAGAGATGGATCTTGGCACTGCCTGTCACCTTCAAGTGGTACTGGCCATGCAGAGGTAGTTCTTAGGGGCCTATGGAACGGGTCTGGAGCTATGTAAAAGTGGGGACCTTGATATGGTACAAAGGTAAGAAGGGACTTAAAATCTTGTCCTAGCAGGACGTCATAACCTCTTAGTAATAGGTAGCTACTGCCATGGTACATAACTTAGAGCAGTGAGGTCGTGTGACTTTCAACCTGACAGTAGGCAAGAACATCTTGACATGGTTGAGGCTCTGTATCGAGATGAATTTGTGCCTATCAACCTGAGCTCCATAAGTAATTTTATCCACTCACATGAGGGATACCTGCAAACCAGTGTCGTCGAAAGCTTGTACCTGGTGGGCAGGATAGCGACCTCTGGGAGTTGTGACAAATATGGGACCCTGAGCAGGAGGGCCCAGAGCTGAAGGATTTGTCATTGCCATAGCGATGGCAGAAACAGGAGGTTTCTTGGGGCATCCCAGACAGGCAGCAGTGTGCCAATGTACTTTGCATGAGTCACAGAAACTCTTGCTAAAATCATGCCTTGGCCTGTTGTTTCTGTTCCACTGGCCATTATTCTTATTATTATGAGGGGGACGGGAGGGGAGTTCCATTCTGATAAGTAGCAGCAGCTGGCTGAAGAGGATCCACCTTTGAGAGGCACTGCTCTGTGGTGCTCCCTTGTTTATTGCAACACCCACACACAGGCTTCTGGGGAAGATTATTGGGGCGCTGGATAGGCTGAGAGGTGGCAGCAGGAGTGAGAGGGAGAGCAGGGGAAATTTTCTTCTTCAAAGAACTCTGTAGAGGATGGTGGGTGTCATAGACGTCTGCTTAATTACAGCACTCCAAAATCGTTTTAGGAGGCTTGTCCACCAAGTGAGTGGCAAGATCAGGGGGAGCATAGGGCAGGAAGTCCTCTAATTGAAAGAGTTCTAAGACCTCCTTAGCAAATGTTGCAATAGAGGCCTTCATCCGCTTATGGAGTGCCGGTGTCTTTTTGACTACCCATTTTGTCCATGTTTGGTTAGCCTCTTTGGGCATGCTCCTCCACTTCTGCCACTTCCGGTCTGGGGTTAACTCACAAGCCCCAAGGATTGCCTCTCGGACAAGGGGCAAGTTCTTGTCGCTCATTCTGGGGGAAGGCCTCGATTACAAAAAACCCTTTGCCAGCAAGATGCTTGCCAAGGAGGAGGGCTACATCCTGATGGGTTGGATTGAAGTTCTCAAAGACCTGCTCGACATAATCAAGCCAGGTGTTTGGTTCGCCATTGTCCCAAGTTTTAATGAGTGTGCCCATGCTGTGGAGGTGAGTTTGAGAAGGAGTAGGTGCAGGGGGCATGGCACTCGGGAGTGCCAGAGTGGTACTCTGGATTGCCATAGCCAGTTGATGTGCTGTTTCTGCAGCTTCTCTTCTCTCTTGGACTTCTCTTTCTTTCTCCCTTTAGGCTGCTCGGAAATCTCTTTCAGCTGCTTCTCTTCTCTCTTGTGCTTCTCTCTGGTGCTTCTCTCTCAGCTGCTTCTCTTTTCTCTTGTGCTTCTCTCTCCTTCTCCCTTTTGGCTGCCTGGTAGTCTCTCTCTGCAGCTTCTTTCATTTTATCTTTCACCCAATTTATCACTTTTGCGCCCTCCAATCCCATGGCTCTTCCGGCTTCGGTCAAGGCTCTGACCTCCTACAATGCTGCATTACTGGAGTAGTCTAGCCTGAGAATAATCTGATGGAAGACAGTCGGGATCTCTATGGCTGGATCTGCAGAAGCAGACGAGATGACAGACAAAAGACTGAAATGTCCTCCACGTAGTGTGGAAATCTCATGCAGGTGATGTGGAAATGATAGTAAAACAAATTATAAATGCTTCTCACAAGGGGCACTGGAACTGATAGTCTAATAGACAAAATGAATTCCACTCCGGTGTGGAAAACTTACGCAGGCGACGTGAAAACTGTCGTAAATCAAGTTAGATCCCAGTCAATAACAGCACAACCTAGCTGTAACGATTATGTAAATTAAGAATATGTACGGGCAGAAATCTCAACATTGATACTTAGCAAGATGGCAGTAAAATCTGTGTACATACAGTTACTACTGGCGCATAGTGCGGCAGAAAACTCTCGCCAACAAAAATTGCTGTAAAAATGTCTGTAATTGATAGTTAACTGGCGTGTAGCATGGGGGAAGACTCAACACCGATAATGGATTTAGCAATGAATTTCGTAAACACGGAAACCTCAACGCGAGTACAGGGTTGCAATGGGATATGTAAATGCCAGTTTAACTGGGTTGTAAATAACATAAAAAAAAGAATTTTGCCATGTATTCATAGAAAACTCAATGTGGAAAGCCGTAAATGCAGTTGATGAAATAAAAATTATTATATGGGTTTTTTAACCGTTTCGAGGACGAAGACAGGGGGGAAGAAAAATTCCGTTTTACCAACGGAAATCCTTGGTCTGTTTTACCCTTTCAACGCTAGCAATGTTCAGAATTCGTGTTTTATGCTAGCATCATAAACACTGCGTAATTACAGACTCCACAGAGCTCCTGTCATCATACCCTATTAATACCTACCAAATTGTACTTGCCAATTTAAATCCCTGGAGAATTTGGCCTTCACATGGGCCAAGACGGAGGGGAAGGGAATTGTGAGGATTTTGGATTTGCAACTGGCCTTTCCAAGGCCACAGTAGGGAAATTTAGGGATAGGCTGGAAACCAACACGTGTCCTTAGCAGTTGCCCTTTGTGGGAGGCAATAGATACTTACCATTGATTTACGCTAACGTTTATCTTTTGTTTTTTCGTTTAACTTATTTACTCTTCTTTCCTTTTGATCATAAACGGGGCAATGGATAGAACTCATTTGGAAATAGGGCCAGGGATTTCTACAGGGACACTCCACATGTACAAAGATTTTTAATTCTCCCTATCCTGTTTAGATCTGCAAGAGAGAGAGAGAGAGAGAGAGAGAGAGAGAGAGGACAATGTACTCAGGCACAATGAACAGCGCTCTGATTCTCGTTAAAAGCCTAACAACGAAATATCTTTATGACATAAGATTCGACGATTTACACTAGCAATTCACGAAATATGGAACTTATTTTCGTTTTGTATTTACTACCTAAATATCTATATGCTTCATGCAGTAGCACATAAAAAAAAGAAGTTAAGGTTAAATTTCTCTCTCTCTTGGCTATCTTCCTATCGCTATTCTCAATGGCAATCAGATTTTATTCACCGATAACTAGAATACCTATTTCTACACAAAGAACTAGAAAATAAATACAGAATTTGCTCTTTACCTGTTATGAAGATTTGGGAAACCTTGTTTTACACTTTCTCAAAAATATTATAAGGAATTAAGATTCGTTACTCTTTGTGATACCAGTTTAACGATCACTACACCTGGAAAATAAAAATAAATGTTCACACGATTCTAGCAAAAGGTCGCTATTTTTTTATAAACTGCTCATCCCTCAGTATACCATTTGTGGATGTGACCTTTTGGAACCCCTAAAATGGCCTTGTGAGGCGGGACGATGTTTATAACGACCAAAAATCTACGGCTGAAGGCCATTATTACTGAAAAAGAGGAACTTACATAAATTCTGGGCTTTAGTCTTAAATGAACTATATTTACACTCAAATTTCGTGCAGATCCAGGAATAAATAAAAGGCGGTTGATTGCAGGTCCACTGGAACACGTGGCTGGGAAATGACCCAGAGATATGATTTGAGCAAAGCGGATTATTTAAAGGCAAGCCTCATTTTGAAGGGCACCCAATATCTCTCACGCAATCAGGCACGGCATTTGTCTGCAAAGAGATTGCATTCTAGCATCAGTACTAAGGCGAGGGACACATGGAAAATGTTACACATTACTTGCTCTTAACATTACACATAAGCTCACTCAAGGGGGCATAAAATGTCTGGGAACTTATACAGGAAGGAATACTAGTAACTAGGGGGATGTTTAATATTATTACTAACATCACAAGGGTAATTAATCACAGCTTTGAATTAAAACTGGGGAGTGAGAAGAAGAAAGACTCGGGGAAGGTCACCTTTAAAGAATGAAATGAAATAAAGACAAGAGGCACAACGATTCACTGACTGCACTAGAAATTACATCTTACAGTACTTGGAAATCCTGAGTCTAGTTGTCGTCTCATCTGCTGATATTTCTGCGTACTATGGACAGTCTAAGAACACTTGTAGGATCCCCCAGTGGAAGCAGGTGAGCAAAATGGGTGAAGTGGAGTTTGCAGGATCTGAGAAAGTACTGAGAAAGAGCTGCTGTGGCCCCATCTTTTAAAAATCTAGGTCTAGATAGGCCCCTCCCTCATTCGGGACACCTGTGGAGAGTAAATCTGAGCAGCCAATGGGAAAAGAGATGATTTAGGGAGAATGAAGGCTTTCAGTTCAGAGGGGCAACTCGAAAATGTGTGCAATTATTTATGGAGGGAAGTTACATTTTCTTGGTTTTGGCTTAGAATATATCTAATATATATATATATTATATATATATATATATATATATATATATATATATATATTACTATATATATATATATGTATATACTATATATATATATATATATATATATATATATATATATATAGTATATATGATATATATCATATATATATATATATATATTATATTATATATATATATATATCTATATTATATAATATATAACATATATATATATAGATAGATAATATATATATTATATATATATATATGTCTTATATATTATTATATATATATATATTATATATATATATATTATATATATATTATAGCATATAATATAGATATTATATCTATATATATCTATATATAATAATGATTACAATATATGTATATATCTATATATATATATAATATCTATAATCTTTTATATAATATATATATATGTTATAATAGGGATATAATATATATATATATATATTAGGGCCCTTGTGCCTTTTATGTAAGGCGCCCTATGAGGTAATGTTAGTCTAGCGATAATCTATACGCTAAGTCGGTTGGTATTGCACTTCCATCTTCATGGAGTGTACTGGGGTTTTGTAGATCACTTACGAAGTCAGTATTATCTTTACGACGATGTGTTAAACTCATAGTTCGGTGAGTTCTTGTAGAAAACACAAGGTATAAAATGTATATTCTTCTGAAGTTTTACATGATGAAGATCAGGTATGATTGTACAAGTCTTCTAATAACGATAGCTTGATCGCTTCTGCCAATGATGATGGCTAATCCTATTCCTCTACATGATAAAGCTTAGGTAAAGAGGTACAGGTCTTCTAATGACGATAGCTAACTCTGTTCTACTTGTCTACCATCTCCGTTACAAGTTATGAAGAAGCAGACAGTAGTTCGAACATATGAACATACATACAATGAACATAGTTTCATACGAACACACAATCAAATGAGACACGCTACAGATCACGTAGGCGGTAGTTGTCTCAAGCAGGGAGCTTGGACTAATGTTTATAAACAATTGAATGACTACAGGTGACGGCATGTTATCTTAGCCTACTTTTATTGTATACGTCATCTTTAGCGTCTCTAGTCTGATCACATTCCTGCAAGCAATCTGGTTGACCTCTTTAGTTTTAGACTTTTATATATATGGACTAACATTCCATATTTTTATTATGTAAACACTTACATTAGCTCGGTCAGCTACCAAAACCAACTACTGAATATTACTCAAACTTGACTTGCATTTGACTTATAGGAGTGTGATACAGACACTATGTGAATATATATATATATAGTAAATAAAAATTCATGGTGTACATGAATTGATTCAAGAATAATAAAATATAAAACAATGATATTGGTAAATAATAGTGATCACATGATATATAATGATACAGTTTTTCACTTCATCTCTTTAAGATACTTATGCTACAGAAAATACTAATGTACTCTGATAATTGCATAGAATGAAGATTAACATGATAAAAATCATATTTTAACTGATAAAAAATTTCATATATGAATTGATAAAGTTATTAATGTTTATGCTGATTGATTCGTTGATTTTTATGCTAAATGTTATATCAGATTCATTAAATTCATATATTAACTCATAAATAACTGCAGATAATGGTAAGATATAAGGTAACAGATGATTATAGGCTACCTGATTTGTTTATACATATGTATATGGATTCATATAATTATGATTAATATATGTGCACTTTAAATAGATTCCTATTGCGTACACGCAAAGATTATACTTTAGATTCTGTTATTTATGATCATTTATATATATAGGATACATGACCGAGGTTATACTACTTCACATTTAACTAGCTTTCGAACAACTTTTCGTCCATTACACAGTTCCAGACAACCACCTATAGCCAATTGAAACGGCCTTTTTCAATGGTTAAAACAAGGGGAAAATTTGCCTGGGCGGGTCCAACGTTCTATTTTGCGCTCATACTTATTCTCTGCATCCTAAGCTACACGATTACGTTCGCGATGAATAGATCATCCCAGCACGAGTCCTTCGCCAGCAAAGTAGAGTTGAATATCCTTCGGGTCGTAATTGTCGGAAGTATGTCCCTTTTGTAGTCGATTCCGACAGTAGCCGGAGCATTCCGCATTAAAACGAGATTAACGACGAGATACGGTGTCGGTCGAAGAAGTCCATGAAATTCCTTTCACATTGTAGGCGGTTGTTACTTGACTGTAGTCGTCCGCTGCGACGAACGATTTTTTGAAGTTGCGATGTGAAACTCTCGTACTGCAGGATACTGTAACCAGGTTCCATTAATCAGCCTGCAAGTGAAATTATACTTGTCACAAGGGCAAAGTAAATTCAGACGACATCCAAATACAGGGGAGGGGAGAGAGCCATTTAGACCAGACTTAACCCACATGAATTCGCTGATATTTTGGAATTCAAAAGAGTCCGCTGTACAAACTTTTTATCCATGGCATTAACAATGAGTGAACCTATCCAGGTCTATGATGACTGTAAAAATATCCATAATTATAACAAATAAATAGATATCAATACAAATCCCAAAGAAAATTCGATATTACTGGTAGTAAGTTACTAGACAAAGAAGTGGAAAACGGAGCTAATTGTAAGATTGCCAGGCAACATAAGAGTCAAAGAGAAGATTAATCATGATTCTATGTGCCCTAACAAAAGTTTCATATTCAATTTTCTCGTGCGCATCCTCTGAGGTTAACTTTTAAAACATTATTAATAGGTAGGAGATGCAACGAAAAACCCACTATGTAACTAACTTCTATATAAACTTTGGGTTTTTCAAGAAAATGTGACATTTTCCCATGAATGTTTTACTTGAATTGTAATAGGCTAATGTTGCAAGTAAATATTTCATATATACATATCTTGATACTTCGAAATGTCTATGAGGTTCAGAAAAAAAAAAATTAATTCATTTTGTTGTTATAGAAATTCTATTTGCTTATATTGTTCATTAATTTGAAAATGCTTTACAACAGTCCTTAACTAATTGCATTATACACACGGATAAGAATATGTTATGTGGCTTGTCATGTGACCTATGAACCACATGTGAAATTCATGAACTAAGCATTCCTTTCTCCAGTCAATCTGCTTTTGCAAGCAGAGACGACACACAGATGAAGCCTGTGTAAGCAGATTATTGAGGTTAAAAGGAACAAATGCTGATACGGCAATGATGACGTCGTCACTTGGCAGGAGATTGCTCTCAGCCAGCTAAGAGTTACGTTACTTGCTGTAAGAGATACGACTTTAGTATTTTCAAATGATATTTTAGTTTTTTAATTCTCCACCCGCATGAGAAGAATGTCTGAAAAAAAAAAAAAAAAAACAACAGTACCAAAATTGAACAATATATTAGTTTCATGTTGGCATTATGTTAAATAAATATTCCTTATTCAAACTATATGAAAAAAAAAGGTTTCCATACAAATTCTATATATATTATTAGCCCTGTATAAGATTTCATATAGGATTATTCCATAGATAACATTTTCACTTCTAGACTTCCTGACTTTTAAAATCTCTTTTATTTTATTTTATTTATTTTATTTATTATTAGTTATTTATTTATTTATTTAATTTATTTATTATTTAATTTTTTTTTTTTTTTGACTACGAATATAAATCACCGGGACAGACAATATGTCAGTAGGTTTTGATATGTGTTTGAACTTTTAGCTTATTTGTCATTACTAAAGCGTTAAGTTAGAGTTCAAATCTTTACGCATATATCTTTTGGATATTAAATGGTTACGTTTTGCTTATTGATATTTCGTGGATTCCTTTTTTCCTTTTTTATTATAATTTGTAACCCTTCCGACTTCTTACGGGGAGTGTATTATATTGACTCCACTTGTATCCATATTTATTTTATTTTTTATATTTATTTATTTATATATATATATTTTTTTTTATATATATTTGATAAATTAATGGTTGGCTTGAATATGTGGAAAATGTTCTAGCGGCGTACCGTATAAGGCTACTTGCGGCATTAATTCTATAGATACAAGATATAACTGATAAAGGTATTTAAAACCGCAAGAACCGCTATAATCCGGTTCGGATCCAATATCACGAGTTGTACTTGTAAGACATTGACACTTTTTTATTTATCTCTTATTCTACCAAACCGATTGACTCTGGTGATAAAATATATTATTGGTTTTCTAATGGAAAGGAATTCACACAACGTGTTAAGGAGATTATTATTGATTTACACCACCCGAGTCACAGATTATTATGTGTTGAATTCCATATTTACTGATTTAGCACTCATAAATATTCCTAACGCACTCAATTGCGGTGTTTGTTTTTGTTTTTAGTGCTATTAATTCTATATAACGTGTCAAGGAACTATTAACACTAAGAAGTGTTTATTCCCTCTGTCAGACTCGTAATTCTGTTAATAATTCTACGTATATTCTTTCAAGGATTGATTTGGCACAGGATATGCTCCTAAACTGACAGGTGTCTTATTGTGTTCCCTTGTCTTCATGACACGTGTTACAATCAGTTATGTGCTTTTTATATCTGTAAGCATTGTAGGCCAGTAAATAGTGATTTGGCTTTCTGTGACATAGTAGGGAACCCTGGATGACGGAATGCAACCAGTTTATGACGATTGGTATGAAAGAGATTATTACTAATACCTGGTCGTTAGTCATCTGCTGTGTTCTTCGGGTTTACCTCGTCACAGACCTACATATAATATTACATTTGATTACATTATTCTGATACACATACTTTAAATATACTTTTGCTTTAGGGTTTCTGCTCGAAGTGTGTATTGTTTATGCTTAGCCGCTGACCCTGTTTCCGTTTCGAAGTGTTTATTGTTTGGTGTTTATTGCTGCTGACTCTGTTTCCGTTTCGAAGTGTTTATTGTTTGGGTTATGTCTGTTGACTCTTGCTTTGTTCAGTTTGTAACAGTTCTGCGCTCCAACCCCAGATATTCAATGCTCGCGATCTCTTGGGTTAAGGAATTTTCTTGTTTAGATACGGTTTTTAAACAATAGGCAACGGATGTTTCTATATCTTTTAGTCTAATTAATGGTTCTTTGCAGTATGGTGCGGGATTGCGGGATAATGCGTCAGCTATGATATTTGCTTTCCCAGGTAGATATCTTATCTTGGCTCCAATAAACTGAATGATCATTTGTCACCGAGTTCCTTTTGGACTGTGATTAAAGCCTTTGAAAAACTCGGTAAAGGACTCATGTTCAGTAAAGACTTTATCAGGATAGCCATAGATTATGAACTTAAAATGTACGAGTGTTAAAGATACCTAGCCCTTCCTTGCCTATTACTGCATATTTACTTTCAGAGGGCTTTAGTTTACGTGAATAAAAAGCTATAGGGAAGAACTGTTTATCATATTACTGAAGTAGTATCCCTCATACCCCTTGGTCTGAGGCGTCTGTTGCAATAAAAAAAAATTCCTTATTTAAATCAGGGATTTTTAAGTTAGGTAAGCTGCATTTTCCGCTTTTAAGATATCGAACGCCTGTTGATGCTTTTCAGACCATAATAAATCTACGCTCTTCTTCGTAAGATCTGTTAAAGGAGCTGTCATGATTGAAGAGTTACATATTTACATACGATTGTAATACCCACTACAGCGCAAAAGTGCTGTATCCCCCTTTTACATTAATAAGTACCGGAAAGTTATGAATAGCCGACACCTTACCATGGACTACTTTTAAGACCTTGACCAGACACATAAAACCTAGATAAACATGTTCGGTTTTAAAAAAACTCGCATTTAGATATTTTACTCTGAGATTATTTGTCTTTATCTCTGTAGCACTAGCTCTACTTTATGTGAATGTACTTCTAAGGTATTAGAAAAGATTACAAGATCATCCATATAGGCATGTAGGTTATCCCCTAAAAGTCTCCAAACACTATATTGTAATTGGGGCGCAACGTAAGCCGGAGGCATACGTAAAAAATTGATAATGTCCCCTGAGTGTGCTGAAAACGGAGTATGAGGTACAATCACTTAGGTAATGGTATCTGGTAAAAGCTTTTAAGTAAGTCCAAGTTGGTGAAAAAAATTTATTCTAACCTAACAGAGATAAGATGTCGTCGGTATATCGCACTGGAAACTATCGGAAGTCGTTTCCTTGTTTAAGCGACAGAAATCTACGCAGATACGCCAGTCCGATCTTTTATGGCATGACGTCTGAGGGAAAAATTATATGGGCTATTTGATTTCCTAATGACTCCTATTACTAACATTTTTCAACTTCGTCATTTATTTCTATTTTGAAATTTCATTGGGGTTCTACACGAAGGTACGTATATAGCTTTATGTTTGTCCTTAGACCGTATTTTGTTTTCAATGACATCCGTTTTTCTCCCAGAGATCACTCGCTAGTGGAGAAACTTCCTGGTATTCAGGTGAAAGATAAAAAAATTTCTGCTGAATCACCTCTGCTTGAATGACTTTACGGATATTACTTTAGATAGATTATCAGAGAGATTCATCCACGACTGGTTGGGCGTGATTAAAAATTAGCGACAATAAAAAATGCGATATTTATAACTTCTGTATCCACGATATGTATACTTTTAGGGCTTTGTTCGCGGAAATCGTTATATTTCAGAGTGTCAGGAAGGATTAAAATTTCATTTCCCAGCAAAGGTCTTTTTACACGCACTAAGGCATTCGAGGGTGCATGCTTCTCGAGATTTTGCGTGCAAAGTACGACTGTGGTTGTGGGAGAATTCTGTTGGGTCATTTGAACAATGTTACGATTTATGAGACAAATGTATAGTTCCTTTATATAAGTTATTATTTGATTAACTGTCTCATTTTTGTTCAAACGGATTTTAATATGTTTGAAGGTTTATAGGATTTTCCTTTGATAAACACGCCTTATTTTGCAGGATGTAAGATAATATTTTGTATACCCCTAGATGAATCTTACAATTACACTAGATACAGATCAATGTTTTTTTATAACTATAGAGGTATCTGTAAACGCTCGCTTATCCGGACTTCTCATTAGGGAAGTTCGAACAACAGACGGTGAGTCCGTAATACTGGTAATTAATTGTACTAAAGGAATAAATAAGATATTCTAATTTTTACGGCGCGTACAGTCGGGCTTAATCCACCACTACTCATAATAACTTATGTATTAAAAAAAAAACGAAAACCTGCTCTGATTACTTTATACGGTCGTGTGTTTCATAGGAAAAATCCTTTTTAATTCAAAAAGATATCGGTATGTATGAACCAACTCGCTTTTCCCCACTCTGCTAGAGTCGCTTATTGTGTGGAATTTGCTTCGCTTTGAAAACTTCGGCAGTTTTTTGACTAACCTTGACCGCTTGACTAGGTGACACAGTAACCGAGTTTGCTTGTTTGATTCTGAAAGGCTACTGTTTCTATTTCTTTTTGTAATAATTAGGATCCTTCTCTTTATTACCATCGGCAACGTATTGTGTGTTTTTAGCATTATGTTGCTGGTTACGTATAAAGCAATGAATGACGAACTATTAGGAACTGAGCGATTACTAATAAGACAAGTTATCTCTACTGTATTCAATATTAACTGTTTGTACTTCATTCTTTGCTAAAATTTGAAATAGTGAGGGATCCTGGTCAGCGCATTTAGCCTGATGAAAGTTTTTTACAGACATGTTATTCCTTGCAATCCAGCCATATTTTTAAAGTTAAGTTGAGTCATTGAGGTTCGATATTTTATATAACTCAAAAACTCAAGGCTAAAACTGCGATCGGGACTTTGCAAAGGAGCATTTATTGTCATGACCCGAAATAGTGTTACCTCTAATTTATATAGATTTGTACGGGTGTTCCACTTGTTTTTTGTGTGTTTTGGTTTCTATCCACCTACGGGTGCGTTAACGGGGGGGGGGGGGGGGAAACCACCCCCCCTATCCATGCATCTGTATAAATACAGACGTCCACTGCGTAAACGCATATTCACTGTTTAATATGATTTGTTACGTAAGGGAT
>NC_087216.1:51571285-51573785 GCF_015104395.2 Macrobrachium nipponense | reverse complement strand
TTTGCAGCGTAATGCACACACACACCCACACTCACACACACATGTGCATGTGTGTGTAAATAAATTCTTTTGTTAAAACAGGATATGTCTCAAGTATACAAGGCCAATTAAAACACTTTTTTAAAACTAAGGACTATATTTCGGTGGCCTAACTTCCACCCATATCAAGTAGTGAATGACAGAAGGAGTTGCATTGGCGAAAATATATAGTGAGAGATATACCCTTAGGTGATGTCTCAGGTCACCTCTAAGCCGACGTTGGTTCTGCTAATTGTCTTAATCTGCTTCATTGTTACCTTAAGGAAGATATTGGAAAGGTTGATCCTATTATGTTGTTGTTTTATCAGTGAAGATTCTACCATCTGACATTTGTATCGACAACTGCTCTTGCATAAAATTTGGGATGGGTTCCAATCCATGGTATAGTCGTGTTATTTATATGATGAAAAATTGCCAAACTATGTTGTCTATATCTAACTGATTGTTATGTTGAGGTTAATCTTTCCGAGAGAGATTTTCTTGTGAATCCATAGTATGACTTATCTCAATCCCTACAGGGGATTTCATAAATCCATATGTATTTAGAAACTGGTTTCTGCTGAACGTCAATTAAGGATTTCCCCAGTGTATTCGGATAAGTGGGTTGGCCTAATGTTTGTCTGATTTCTCGTAAATTATCCATGTTAGGGATTATGATTTTGTTTTAGTATTTTTCCTTTTCTTTGCTTTCTGTGAGTTTGTAAAAAATGCTCTTTGCTTTATGTATGGCTTTTTCTATTAAGTACATGGGGTATTTCTTTGTTAAGAAAATCTGGAGAGCAAATTCTCAGGGCTCTAAGAAATAATTTGTTTTCTATGCCGAGTTTAACTGAAATGTCATGATAGCTGTAAAAATGTATGTATGAAAGTGAGAATGTTGCTTTCCTGAAGACAGTGAATTTGTAGTTTCCATTACTTCTGATGATTAAGACATTTAAAAAGGGGAGTTGGTTATTGTTTTCCCATTGCCCTTTAAATTTTATGCTTGGGACCAAGGAATTAAATTTTTGTAAAAAGACATCACAATCACCCACTCGCTTTTCCAGCATGTTAAGATGTCATCTACATAGCGAAGCCAAATCATATCTGCAAGTTTTATTGAGTTTATAATTACTGTTTCAAAATACTCCAAATATTAGTTTGCTAACACAGGACTAAGCCGTTATTAGTGACGAAGAGCTCTACGAGTTGCATTAGTTTATTCTATTCATAGGGAAGTGGTAAGCAAATGGCTCAAGTGTATTTTTCAGGAACGTTAATACATCTTTTATTGGTACTTTCGTCAAAAGGTAGTTTACGTCTTGGCTGAGAAGTTTACGTTATGTACGGCGATATTTGCCGACCTAAATTTGTTGCAAAAGTCTTCTATTTGATATCACTAGGAGGGAAAAATCCTTAAAAGGGGGATAGTTGCTCGGCTAACCATTAAGAGATTCTGCAGTTAAAAGCCCCAGCACATGTAATTATGAGTTTTGGGGAGGCCATAGAAATGAGGTAATTTGGGATTGATTGCTTTAAATTTCTCGAAAATTTCTATATTTTCTTACTTTTACCTATGTTTCTGATTTGTCTGAAGAAATCTATTGGGACATTATGGCTCGGGTTTTTTGTTAATTTCTCATAGGTAGTTGTATCATTTAAAAGGTCACTGATCTTCTCTTGGTAGAAACTATTTCCATTATTACAATTTTACCTTCTTTATCTGATCTAGTTATTATAACGTTAAGTTTGCGGAATGAGTTCATAGCTATCATAAATCTTAAAGGCAGCAGTATATATATATATATATATATATATATATATATATATATATATATATATATATATATATATATATATATATATATATATATATATATATATACACGCAGGTTTTGTATGTGTTTGTGTGTCTGTATGGAAAGCACGAATATTGACTCAAGCAACGCATGGATATATGAAAAATAAATAAATATGATATGTAACTCCTAACACTTATGTTAACAAAAAAATGAGGGTGGTCACGAATACATAAATTTGCACTATTCCTTTTTAACTAATTCTACTCAAATACAAATGCAATGACAGGTAAGCAGATTTTTTTCTTTATGGCAGGTGGCTATTAACTTATGTAAGTCAGAATTGGAATATATATTTTAATAGTGATTGAAACAAACTTACATATTATTTTCCCATAACGCACGCTTAATGTAGAATTTTTACTATAATGGTCAGTTTTTTTTTTTTTTTTTTTTTTTTTTTTTTTTTTTTACTATTTTGTAGGTTTCAATGTCATGTTATTTGCCAAAACATATATATTCTTTATTTATTTCGACTTGCGATACGCTGATACGTTTAAACAACGGCAACAAATTAACTCAGCGGACTACATAAGTAGATGTATAAACACGAGTATATGACACGGTGTGTTACTCTAATTTAATTGCCTGAACTTCGAGGGAGGTGAAATGCTATGCTTGTA
>NC_087216.1:51550470-51570785 GCF_015104395.2 Macrobrachium nipponense | reverse complement strand
CTATGCTTGTATCACCTTTGATTTTCGGAGCTCTATTTACTCTCATCAGAATGTCAACGTACTGAATATGGTGTTGCCGTGCCCACCCCCCCCCCCCCCCCAACCCCCCCCCCCCCCCCTCTCTCTCTCTCTCTCTCTCTCTCTCTCTCTCTCTCTCTCTCTCTCTCTCTCTCTTGCTCTCTTGAAATTTGCAGTTTAATGTTTGATTTACAAAATGTTTGGAAGCCAAAGATAGTGTAATGTAGGTATTTGTTTGTGATTAACTGTAATGTTTAAATTCAAAGATAATTGTAAGGTAAAATGCTTTACATAAATAGACGGCATCAAATGAAGTTGCAAGGTGGACGCATAAATCTTGCATAAAGAATGTTTTTTATCTCCTTTTACGAATATACCTTCGGAAATGGGCATAGGCAATGAATTCCATAAAATAAAAAAATAAGAGGCTCTTTTGTTGTGTGAATATAAAGCGTCAGGTTAGATACAGGACGAATTCAGATTAATAAAATAATTTAAATAAAAAAAGAAGCGAAAAACAATGATGATGAAATCATAAAAAGAAAAACATTCTGGGTAAGACACAGATGAGGACGCTTAATAGATTAATTATGTAGACGAAAGGTCAATATAAATCAAAATAAAGATATGCATAAAGAAGAGGGATACAGAACCTGTGAAAACTTTTTGAAAGAAAGTCAACAAACACAAAAATGTATATAAAAACATGATTTCAACTACCGCGTTATAAAGTCGAAGTTACGTTTTATAAAATATAAGAACAATTATCCCTTTATCAACGACTTTGAAGCCATAATTTTAATTCTTAGTATATAAAAAAAGAATTCTGCTTGACCTCTCTCTCTCTCTCTCAATCTCTCTCTCTCTCTCTCTTCTCTCTCTCTCTCTCTGTATCAAAAAGTAAAATACTTAATTTTAAACTTTTATTTTTCATTTTATTTATTTGTTGTTCTTCCATCATCAAAATTTGTACTAAATCCACCCTCAGGTCTTTTTTTTGTCTGTTTTATTATTTATTTCTTCTATTAGTTTAATCAATTCCTGTATCAAATTTCCATTTATTTCCCTCAGTCTTTCTTTTCCATCACAAACAGTCCTAATCTTTATCTAGCAGGGTAGTTGTTAGAAAGTAAATACATAATCAATATTACAGCAGCTGCGGTCTGTCTCGAGACTGCATTATCCCCAGGAATGTTCTATCTTAATCAAATCCTAGAGCTGATCTAAATCTTCTTTGGGTACTGAGACAGAGCGATCTTTGGGCAATGTATGTTAGAAGAATAGAACATGCGATTCGTTAATAATAACCAGACAATCAGCAAAGCGTGAGTGCGGATGCATTGAAACACTATTATTATATATATGCATATTATATATATATATTATATATATATATATATATATATATATATATATATATAGTATATATTATATATATATATAATTAAAATTTACAGTAGAAGCACACGTGACTTGACTCATCAAATAGTGAATACCACCAGGGAAAATGATAGGTAGAAATGCAAAGCGCTCTCATCTTTACTAGACATTGTCAAGGAACGAATGAAATACATTGGAAACGAGTGTTACCAAGTTAAAAAAAGCATCAAGAATAACCAGATAGTTAATTATAAAAAAAGTAAAAAATCAAAAAGATAATCCAGGGTTATAGATAAATATAAACAAAAAAATTAATATATACAGTTTTATTCATGTTTTTGGACTTTGTAATGGCTACGTTTTAGTTTCTCTTATTGTTAAATCTGTGTTTAAGTTTGTGACCGTGTGATATTCGATAATCCTGGATTATCTCTTTGATTTTTACCCTTTTGACAATTAATCATCTGGTATTCTTGATCCTTTTGTTTACCTAATAACTTTCTTTCCAACTGTATTTCATTCGTTCCTTGACAATGTCTTTGTAAATACGAAAGCGCTTGGATTTTTGCCTATCAATTTTCTGTGGTATTCGCTTATTCAATGAAGTCACGTGCATCTACTGTGATTTTGTAAGCACAATGGAAACCAGACGCAACTTCTACGCATTTTCTGTGAATTTTCTGAGCCTTGTTCTATTCGTAACGTCTTTCTCTAATGCTCTTATATTAGCTTACAAACTGAACGAGTAAGTGATGCCCAAGTTGATTTTGCAAATGAGAATTCTTCGTCTAGCAGAGCGACCTTTCGACGAGTTTCAAAGCATCATACTTCAGAAACACATCGACATCACAAAAGTGGAAGTAGATGATGAGTTTCGTACCCTTAGAATTAGACGGTGTAGCTTTAATCGAACAGTTCCTGGGGAGTGGAAGAATCGGATGCAAGATTATGCTACCGGAAATTGAAAAATTGAAAAAGTGTGCAAGGAAACTTCAATTCAAGCTGGAGAAGCTTATTGCTGAAAGCGACTGACTAAGCAGGCCGACGTGGACTTCATGATTAATTTATCAGATAAACCAGTGGATAGTGCTACGACAGCGGCTTTGGGATATGGAGTAAGCTTTGGTGTTTCCAACAGTAACCTGGACTATATCGATATTTCAAAATAATTTTGTTATTTGGAAAATATTAATCATATCTATGCTCTGAGGACATCAAAATTTATAAAGGTATTGTGTAAGGTGCTATTGCCAAGCCTTCTCCTTCTAATGTACCCGTAAGATTTCTCCAGGCTTATAAAGAATTAAAAAAGATGAAACACGGAAAGTAACTAAGGCATATAAGTCTAATTCAGTGGTAATAATGAATAAAAGTGACTATGAAAATAAAATAAAGACATGATTAAATTATAGTGATACTTATACGAAACTGAGATCTGATCCTACACAGACAGTGAACTCTTATTTTAGTAAACAAAATTAAATTAATTCTAATGTGCTTGGACCATTTAATTAAAATGTTTACACCTCAGTACGCCTCCTACCTTATATGTATGGTCTAGTCAAGTAACAAAATCAGTAACCTTTTCAGACCAATCATTAGTTCAGTAGGCTCAGTTACGTATAATTTGCCTAAATGGCTTGTAAAAGTTCTTAGACCTTTGATAGGAAACATTTCTAACACGAATGTAAAATAAACAATGTTGATTTTAAATTTTGAATTTGATAAGGTTAGTTTTGATGTTGTCTCTTTATTTACAAAAGTGCCTGTAGATATATTTGCTTAGAAGAGGATGAATTAGAACCTTATGATATTTCTTTAACTTTAGCAAAACCTCATTAGTCTCATAAATTATTATATTTAAAGATAGTAAATTTTGTTTTAATGAGGATTTTTTTTTACAAAAGTTTGGTATGCCTATGAGTAATCCCTTATCTCCTGTCTTTATCATTATATACATGTAATTTTTTGGGACAAAACTCTTACCAAGAATTTTGCACTAAAAAATCATGGTTTAGGCATGTGGATATTTTCTGTATTGAGCCAGTCCTCGAAAATTTCAAGGAATTTCTTATTAAGCTCAGTAATTTAGTCCCTTCTTTAAAATTTATTGTAGAGGAAGACAGGAATTGTAATTTGAATTTTCTTGATGTAACTGTCCATAAAAGCGATAGAAATTTCACCTTTTCAGTCTTTCGAAAATCAACTAACATTGCCTCTTTTGCTCATTACTACTCCAATCACCATTAAAATGTTTAAAAATCTCTGTTCTCTAGGATGTTCTTAGGGGCATTATGTGTCTGTCGCCCACTGTTTATTGACGCTGAGATTAAAACTATTCATGATATATCCCTACAACTTAAATACCAAAGGACTTTTGTAGATGTGACATGGAAAAGAGCTAGGAAAAAAATGTATTTAACTAATGATAAACTTGAATCTCGTAAGCATAATATTCTAAAATTACCCTATGATGAAAGGTTTTTAGAAACTTTGAATTTTAAAGCTTTTTTAACATAAGTGTTGTTTTCAGTCATACTAATGTTAATAGTTTAGTAATTAAAAATTCTCCTTAAAATGATCCCGGCTGCATATGTGAAATTTCTTGTAATAAGTATGATAAAATATATTACGGACAAACCGGAAAATGCCTTTCACAACGAATCAAACAGTACCAATATTATGTGAGAACTGGACAAAAATTGAATGCATTTTTCGTATATAAGAGAGATTTAGATCATCCTATTAACTGGAGTCAAGCAAGAGCTTTAATACCATGTAATGACAAAGTTAAAAGGAACATAATTGAATCTTGTTTCATCAAGTCAAAATAATGGATGTGTTATAAATTTAAGTCTTGGTTTACTTAGATTCGATGCTTTCATAATGTAAAATGTGTAGATAAATATAAGCAACAAAATTAATATATTCAGGTTTATACATGTTTTTTGGACTTTGTATGGCTATGTTTTAGTGTCTCTTATGGTTGAATCTAAGTTGAAGTTCGTGACCATGTAATATTCGATAATCCTGGATTATCTCGTTGAATTTACCCTTTTGACTATTAACTATGTGGTATTATTGATTCATTTGTATGCCTGGTAAGTTTCTTTCCAACTGTATTTCATTCGTTCCTTGACGATATCTTACTAAAGAAAATAGCACTTGGATTTCTGCAAATCAAACACACAAATAAACACATATACATACACACATACATACATATACACACACACATATATATATATATATATAGATATATATATATATATATATATATATATATATATATATATATATATATATATATATATATATATATATATACATATATATGCATATATATTCAATGGACAATGACAGAAAGAGAGAGAGAGAGAGAGAGAGAGAGAAGAGAAGGCGGGGTGAGGGGGTAGAGCATAAGTACAAAATAAACAAACAATAAGAGTGAAAGAATATTTGAGAATACGAGATACAATACCGTTGGAATTATTGAAACGACCAAGGAGAGAGAGAGAGAGAGAGAGAGAGAGAGAGAGAGAGAGAGAGAGAGAGAAAGCAAACGTAATTTTCTACCGTCCGCCTCAAGACAAAAATTCCACACCTGGACAGGATTAAGGCGGTGACCCAGACTCTCGGAAAATCTAACCCTTTTGCTTTTACCTTCCCAAATACCTTAACCAAATCCGTGATTAACGTCCAACAAAAGACTCATGAGTATACAAAATCCCATACCTAGACTGTGACCAATCTTACACCGGATTTACTGGAAAATCGCTTCCCCAGGGAATAATACAACATAAACGGTCAGTTATGTATGGACAACAGAACTCAGCATTTTTCACCCATATAAATAACCATGACCACAGAATAAACTGGAATTTGTCACATATAATTAATAGGAGCATCTGTCGATACAAAAGTCAGATGATAGAATCGGGCTTGATTAAACAAAGACTGGTAATGAATATCTTAAGGATGCCTGGGACCCAGATGTCGTAGAAAATTCCTCATACAAACAACACTTAAGACGATTAAAGAGGAACTATCAACGGGATGGATCTCTAGGTATAAATACCGCCTTTACTGTAACTCCTCTTATTCCTTACCTACTTGAAGAGAGAGACAGCTGTCTCTGAAATATAGCACCTTCTTTCTATATTTTGGTGTTTTCATGGGCTCCTTTTATTATATATATATATATATATATATATATATATATATTATATATATATATATATACATATATATATATATATATATATATATATATATATATATATATATATATATATATATATATATATATATATATATATATATATATATATATATATACATTTATATATATATATATATATATATATATATATATATATATATATATATATATATATATATATATATATATATATATATATATATATAGTTTTCGGTGATTACTGGTGAAGAAAAAGTAAAATTTACATTCAATGTAAAATAAAATAAAAAGGACTGTCAATAGCAGGGCAACAAGAAATTCAACGTTGTAATTTTCTTGAACAGGAGTCATCTCTTCTTCACTGATAAATAAAATTCCTTGTAAATAGAATTGAGTGGATGGTTGCTTTGGGGAAAAAGTAGAAAAAATGACATTACAATGAAGGGACATGGATAATCCACTTATATTTGTGGAAATGGAAAATGAGGACGACTAACAGAGAGAGAAGAGAGAGAGAGAGAGAGAGAGAGAGATATTTTAGACCCTTATTAAATCGATAAAATATAACACACACACACACACACACACACATATATATATATATATATATATATATATATATATATATAATATATATATATATTATATCGAGCTACAATGTCCTTTAATATCTAATTCACTCTACCTCGGATTAATATATTTTCATATATGCTTAACCGAAGGGGAATTTTTTCTCGATAATAGATTTACCTGTACTTGGGCGCGAACGCAGGTACATTATAAATCCAGGAACGTCAGTGGAAGCTATAACCACTCAACCACCGCGAGCTTAAAGGCTATATGTTCGTCTCTCACCTCAAATACTTTTCTCGCGCTGAAGTATTCGTTGGGTTTGGAGACAACATCAACCCGCCTCGACTCCGGTAGTTAAGTAGCGCTTTTGACAACACGTAGCATTTTACATAAGTCATATCACATTACCGTGATTCATATACATATATCGAGCTGCAATGTCCTTTAATATCTAATTCGCTCTACCTCGGAATTAATATATTTTCATATATGCTTAACCGAAGGGGAATTTTTTCTCGATAATAGATTTACCTGTTGTCTCCAAACCAACGAATACTTCAGCGCTAGAAAAGTATTTGAGTGAGAGACGACATATACCTTTAAGCCTCTCTGCGGTGGTTGAGTGGTTTATAGCTTCCACTGACGTTCCTGGATTTATAATGTACCTGCGTTTCGCGCCCAAGTACAGGTAAATCTATTATCGAGAAAAAACAAAAATTCCCCTTCGGTTAAGCATATATGAAAATATATTAATTCCGAGGTAGAGCGAATTAGAATATTAAAGGACATTGTAGCTCGATATATGTATATGAATCACGGTAATGTGATATGACTTATGTAAAATGCTACGTGTGTCAAAAGCGCTACTTAATTACTGGAGTCGAGGCGGGTTGATGTTGTCTCCAAACCAACGAATACTTCAGCGAGGAAGAAGAAGAACCCGAATGTAAACAAGACGTCGTCAAAACAACGCTCTTGATTTTGGGCTTATTTTTGTGGAATTAAGCTACTTTTATTGGTTGGTTTTCAATAGGACTGACGTATGTACAACATGGCCTGAAGTGATTGTATACTTGATATGTACTAAGATAGTGCTTTAATATTGATGTAGCCTAGATCTAATAAAACATCATTTGTCCTACGCATCGGGCACAGAAACTTATTTGCCCTGAGGCTATGCCTCAGGCGCAGGCGCACTGGGAAATACCGTTTTCTTTGATCATGGTGTTTTATTCGCCTACATTTTAAGGAGGAAAGACTCCGCTGGACTGTGTTTTACATGTTATCCTGAATATAATTTAGTATGTAGAGTTATTTTTGATTTTTGGAAACTAAAGATTGAATATGATGACTTGATTGGATTCCAGCTTTTGTCAAACAATAAGGTAGTGATTAAGTTTGAGAATACTGTGGTATTGATGAATTTATTGAAAAGTTCGACGGTAAAAACGTTAGATATCGGACAGGGACAAAGTGTAAAGATTCTGAACTTCAGTAGTTTATTCACTTATGTTTCAATTCGTCGTGCTCCCTTTGACATGGACAATGATATGATTGAGAATGTGTTATCAAAATACGGAAAAGTGCATGAAATTCGCAATAATAAACACAGGCTTGGAAAAGGAGAAGGGCTTTTAAATGGGATCAGGACCGCTAAAATGGAAATAAAGAAGGAACATCCCGTCATCTATTACCGTTTTTGGATACACTCTCATTTTCTTATACAATGGCCAAAAGAGAACCTGTTATATAGTGGAAATGATGCCCACATAGCTGCCGATTGTGATGTAAATGCAAGATCAATGTAGATACGAAGTGGAATTTCCTCCAATGACAGGAAAAAGAATGTGGATAAGAAGGAGATAATAACGAAAAGAATCATGAGAACAATGACAATGGTAAGGACAACATAGATCAATGCAAAGGAAAAATTAATCAAGAAACGGTGAATACAGGTAATTTGGAAATTCATGAACAACTCGAAGGTAATACAAAGCTAAGCGAAACAACACGACTACAGATTGTTTGGAAAGCAATAAGGGAAATAGGAATGAGAATAAAACTGGAGAGAATGACCGACTGGATGATCAAACAAGTGACGAGGATGTGATAAAACCTGGCCCACTAGGAATCTCCCGACAGAGTACTTCACCGTTTGAAATCTCTGATTCCTTGGATTATTTATTCTTGAAACTGTCCGAACAAAACAAAGAAAAATATTTCTTCTGAAGAAGGACTGATGGAAGTAGTTGTGACAGCGGACATTCACAAGGAAATGAAGAGACATTCATGTGGAAGAGGAAGAGAGTCAAGCGACTGGTTGCGAATCAATTGAAGACATAATTACGGAAACGGATGACGACGATAACCAGACGAACTAGAAGCCGATGGAAGACAGCAGCAAGACATGGAATGTAAAAGTGCAGGATCCTGGGAAGATAACTCTTACTAAAGCTCCCGAAAAACGAAAGAGGAAAGGAAGGGTAATGATAGGAATAAATGGCATACCAAGAAAAAGCGTGTAAAGAATAATGTCATGGTTTTTCCCTGTTTTATTTTTTATTTTTACATTAATTTATTTCGCACTTCATAATGGCATGTCCATAGCTAGCTTGAATATAAATGTTTTAAATGATATCAAGAAACAAATGAGAATTGTCAATATTGTTAAGTATTTTAAAATTGATATTCATTATTTACAGGAACATAATGTTAAAGATATAAAAAGACTGGGAGTATCTAACAGATAACTTTGATGTAGGTTTTAATCCTACTCATCTCTCTAAAGGAGGAACCATAATATGTACCACAAAGTACAAGAAAATGACATACTGAGTAGAGAAATGGATTCTGAAGTGGGGCAGGTTTAGGTATGAGAATACTGTATAATGAGAGAGAGTTAATGTTGTTAATATTTATGCCCCTTCTGGTACGGCAGATGTAAAGAAAGGGAAGAATTTTTCAAAACTAAACTATTGTTTATCTGAGACATAATAATGAAATCTTATCTTGGGAGGAGATTTCAATTGTATTGAATCACCGAAAGACTGTAGTAATAGGGAATAATGCTTTGGTAAGTAAATCATTGAAAGACCTTGTTAGAGATTTAAGGCTAAAAGATGTATCTGGTGGCACGGGTAGTAGCCCTGGCTATACCTATGTGAGAAATAACTACGGTTCAAGAATTGATAGGATTTACACAAAAAAAGTGAGAATGAAAATTCAACGAGTAAGCAATATCCCAGTAAGCTTTTCAGATCATAATATGGTGTTTAGAAATAAAACTTAATAAAGTGAAAATAGGGAGGGGGGTTTTTTGGAAACTTAATACTGAGCTTTTAAATGTGAATGGTATAGCAGAAGATTTTATTTCATTTTGGAATCGATTGAAATCTAAAAAGCTTAACTTCAGTAACAGTGCTTTATGGTGGGAATGGGTTAAACAAGAATGTAAATTGTTTTTTCTTGAAAGTAGGAAAGAGATTAGCCCAGAAAGGTATGGTCTGTTGAATTTGTTACAGCATAGACTGCGACAAACTGTACGAGGAGAGCTATGTAGCAAATGTGAAATATAAAGAAATTGAGGCTGTAAAGAAAAATATAAACAATATTCAAATGAAATGTGTGAAGGAATAAAGATAAGAGCAAAAATTGATGACCTTGTTAAAGGAGAAAAATTGTCTTCGTATCTACTAAATAGAGAAAAAAACAATAAAGCCTCAAAACTTATATGTAAGATTAAAAGTGGAGATGGTCACACCGTGGAAAATACAGATGCTATAATGTTATATATAAAAGAATATTATGAAAAATTATATGAAAAGTCAGTTGTGGATGGAAATATGCAAAATTACTTTCTTTCTTTGTAATAATATACTTGATGATGATGACAAAGACATTTTGAAAGGTGATTTTACTGAACTAGAAGTTTATAATGCGATAAAATCAATTAATAATAAAAAGACCCCTGGAGTAGATGGCAATCCAATTGAATTCTATAAAAAATTTTGGAAAATAATTAAAAAAAGATTTTTTAGAGGTTCTAAAATATATTAAAGAAAATGTGAATTAACAGATTCCCAATATAGTGGTATCATCAAATTAATACCAAAGAAGGGAGATTTGGAGGAAATAGATAATTGGAGACCAATTTCACTCTGAATGTAGATTACAAGATAATAGCCAAAGTGTTAGCCAATAGGTTGAAATCTGTTATGACTAAAATTACATCAGTAGAACAGTACTGTGGAGTTCAGAATATGGTCAATTTGTAAATTGTAATAGTACAGTTAGAGATATAATTTTTAATGCTTCACAAAATAATATGAAACTTGCTATAATGAACCTGGATTGGTTTAAGGCCTTCGATAGAGTAAATATTGAATTTATAATTAAAATATTAAAGAAATTTGGATTTCCTAGTGAATTTATTTGTTGGTTAGTATTTTATATAAAAGATGTAAGAGTTGTATTTGTGTAAATGGAATATTTAGCCCTATTTCCAGATTAAAAGATCTGTCGTCAGGGATGTCCATTGTCTATGTTACTATTGTAATTTTTCAGGAGCCATTGTATCTAGCAATTAAGAGTAATAAGAATATCAAAGGTCTGAAGCTTCCTAACGATAAAAATGTGTGCTTACAAGGATATGCTGATGACTCCTCTATTATTGTGTCAACAGACAAGTCGATTTGTAAGCAGGAAAGATAATAACACACTTCGAATTAGCAACTGGTGCTAAAACTGAATAAGGAAAAAATCTTCAATAATGGGTATTGGATGTGGAAAGAGAGAAATGTTTGGCCTGTGAAGTGGTTGAAGACTGTAGAATGTACTAAAATATTAGGAAATATATATCATAATAATTTTGAGACAATTCAGGAGAAAAATTGGGACTGACGTTATTAGGGAGGAAATAGAAATATCAGTAGGTATGTTAGCAAGAGAAAATTATCCATTTTTCAAAAAAGCTGTTATAATCAACACTAAGATTTGTTCAAAAGTGTGGTATGTAGCCCATACGTTGCCACTAATGAAGAGGAGGCTCAAAAGATAAATTCATGTATCTTCAGGTATTTGTGGAAGGGATGTATCAGCCAGTTAGCAGAAACACTTTATGTTTGCCAAGAAATAGAGGAGGGGTGGGAATAATAAATGTATTTTATAAAGCCAAATCTATTTTAACTTCTACTGTCTTGAAAGATCTGAATAATGACATAGGCTTATGTAAATATTATTGTAGAATTAGGTTAAGTTACTTAATAGACATTGATTACCCTAAGGAGGTTTCCTACAATACCCCAAAATTCTATTCAGTAGTAATCGACGTATTAGAGAAATATGTAATTGTAGGAAATTTCCTATTATGTGTAGTAAGAATATTTATATGTACCTATGTAAAGATGTATAGGCAAGAGTTGAGGATAACTATCCTCTTCTCGATTGGGCAAGTATTTGGGAAAATGTAAATCATCACTTTATTGGAGTAAGTGAAAGAGAATTTTCTGTACAAATATCCATGAATCTCTACCAACGAATGATAGACTGTTTATGCTTAAGATAAAAGAGAGTAATAATTGTAATAGATGTGATAATATAGAATACACATTGCACATATTCTATTTTTGCAAGTTTATAAAACCAGTAGTAAGATTTTTCCAGAAAATGTTGAGTGCTATATGTAGGATAGAGGGTGTGAATATGCTTAAGATCCTAATGTTAGATTTCTCAAGTAAAAATGAAAAAATATATAACACGTATATTATGCTAACTACAGGGTACTTATATTCAATTTGGATAGGGAGACAGTTAAATTTTGATATAAATGAAATATATCAGTCTATAAAAAGTAAATTTAGTTATGATAGGTATTTGATGAAAATCCTTCTTAAAGAAAAAATTGATTTATTTTTTACTGATAAGTACCCTCAACTGTGTATTTTAAAGTTTATGAAAATAGATAGGAATTGGTTTGATGTGTTGTGATTTATTTTTAGATTTTTTTTTGTAAATTTGTGTACATAAATTACATATATAGCATATGTATGTATTTGTAAAATGTACTTGACATGATTTTGAAATAAAAAAAGAAAAAAAAAAAATACTTCAGCGTGAGAAAATATTTGAGGTGAGAGACGACATACACCTTTAAGCCTCTCGCGGTGGTTGAGTGTTTATAGCTTCCACGACGTCCTGGATTTATAATGTACCTGCGTTCCGCGCCAAGTACAGGTAAATCTATTATCGAGAAAAAATTTCCCCTTCGGTTAAGCATATATGGAAAATATATTAATTCCGAGGTAGAAGCGAATTAGATATTAAAGGACATTGTAGCTCGATATATGTATATGAATCACGGTAATGTGATATGAATTATAATATATATATATATATATATTATATATATATATATATATATATATATATATATATATATATATATATGTGTGTGTGTGTGTGTGTGTGTGTCTCTCTCTGTATACACACACACACACACACACATGTACACACGCACACACACATACATATATATATATATATATATATATATATATATATATATATATATATATATATATACTATATATATATATATATATTATATATATATATATTAAAGCCTTTTAGATGCTTACTATTATTTTATTAAAAGTCAAGCGGAAATGATTTCTACATATATCAATGTACTTTTAATGAGGCTATGTTACAAATATCACTCCTACGTTACTAATATCCATAATACCTAATTACAAAAGAGGAAAAACCTAAGTGATATACTGAGAAAGTAAAAGTAGGAACAGTCAAAGAAAATAAATAAATAGAAACAGGAGACGTAGTACTTTGAAAAAACACACATGAAAAGAAATGAAAGTATAACTAACTTGGTAGAAGGAAGCTGTATATGAACTACCAGTAAAAATATCTCAAAAATCTTAAACTTATTAGACGTAGTTAGGCTTATTTCCTATGTTGCGTTAAGCCTACTCGTTTACTATAAAACCAAAACGTTTTTATTTTTCTCTAATCATTTGAAAAGTGACTTTGTCACTCAGAACAATATACAAGGAAATGTGAAATGTTGCTATTTTATTTCTTTTTCTCTCTCTCCCTCTTTTTAGTTTTCTTTGTAAGTTTTTGTTCACAAGGATTAATGTGAAATGATTTTTTTATTATATGAAAGGGAAGAGAGAATGAACACAGCAAGAGCGAAAAATACGTCAGGATTATTGTAGGTGAAAAAAATAAAATTAATTTAGACACGAAATTTCTGTTCGATTCTAATCCCATATACCTGTCAATAAAATGGCAATAAATTTTAGATTCATAATTAAATTTCTATATCATATTACTAAAAACGCTTTATTGTTATTACGTAAAAAAATTTCAATCAAATAATTGATATTCCCTAACATTAATCATTTTTGCAATATTTATAACACCGATACCGTCCCTACCGTTCAATGATAATTGTTAACATAAATTATCAACATATGGAAAAGGTATTTGAGCCCGTGTGTGTGTGTGTGTGTGTGTGTGTGTGCATGTACGTTTTTTCGCCATCATACACGTAAGGCTGAAAAAAGATCCATAAATGCTTATTGAGAAAACCAAGATTCTACAAATTGATGGACCCCTTAGCCAACGTCATTAAAGAGCTGGAAAAAACTTAACAGGTATTAACCAAAACTAAATTATGGGACTACCCGAAAAGAGTTTATGTAATATTTCATGAACAAAATTAAGAGTCCAAACAGTTATAGCTTAAAAATCCAAGGAGATGCTATTTTGAAAACGTTGGGACTTTATGAAGAAAATATAATCAAATAAACTGTTAATTAGGGCAGTTACTGCTTGACGAAAGAAATCGGCGCCTGAATAGCCAGTATTCGTAAAAGATTAATAATTAAGCCCCTTAAATAGAGAATAGCTGTCATATATACACTTTCCATAGTCAGTGGTTGTTATGATATTTCTCAAACGTAAGATAATATATTAAATTCTAAAGAAAACTTGAACTATTTTTCGAACAGTTTAAAGGAAATCATTGCCATAGCGAGACCCGTTCACGCTTAACCATTAAACAAAGACATTTAAATTTTTGTCTCATCAATCGTTAATTAAGTGTATGTAAATATTACCTTCATCAGTAAAATTTTCATCCTCTAAAGGGGGGATAAGTATCGAAAAGCCATCACTCAGCATGACCAGTGTTCAGTAATACAGAAAGAAAGAGAGAGAGAGAGGTTGCGGGGGGGGGGGGGGGGGGGGGTGGGGGGGGGGGGGTGGGGGGGGGGGGGGAGATTTTCTGCCGGGGCGGTGGGAGAGACCAAGCTTAAGTCAACTTCCTTTACTTAGCATCCCAGCCTTTTAGTCAGTCAAGAATACGATAAATGAATCTTTATGAAATACTATAAAAACTAATTAGAATTTTGGGGAAATGATTACTCGACGTCGCAAAATGTCTTGTCGCATACAACGTACTAAGCTTTTCCATCAAGGATGCCTGAATATAAATGCAAAATTCTTTTATTGAATGCAACGAATTCAACATGTGCTACGGAAAATAGACTTAGTTGGTACCAATACTCCTGTGTTAAAAGAAAAAAGGGGAGATCATTATAAAACATAAGATAAATCATTTAGGAGTATATGACCATTATATTTTGGTATTAAAACAGATTATAAACTTATTGAGTGGAAGAATATTGCTGCATAGAAATGGAAAAAGCAATGGTTTGATCTCCCATATATCTGTCTACCTATTTATCTATCTATCTATATATATATATATATATATATATATATATATATATATATATATATATATATATATATATGTATGTATGCAAACACACAATTCTCTTACTTTCAACTAAATTAGAACAGGAACTTGGTTTTGTCAACTGATATAAAAGTTGTTTCACGGCCATGTTTAGAAAAGTGTGAACAATACATCCCAGGATTGTTTTTCAAAATACAAAAAGGACACAGTTGGTAATTTAGTTTTCCGCCAATTGGCAATATCAACGTATCTACACATTAGGTTTCATTTCTTTGTATATCTTCAAACTGCATAATGGGAAGAAAAGCCAAACATAATTTTAATTGACGAGAAGAAAATTCTCACCTTTATAAAGTCGCATGATCTGATTATGTAAAACGTTCCATATTATCTAATTCATAGTGAAGATAATAAGATTATTTACAAGCACAATAATGTTTTCCTGTGGTTGCGTATAGCATTAAATTATGAAAATTCTTTGTGAGTATATAGTAAAGATTTCTAGAGGTTCCAAAAACTGATCAGTGAAATGGATCAGCGCCGATATAGCATGATTGCTTAAACGCTGTGTGCATAAGATGTCCGCTTGATTGGGTTATACCAGGCTTATAAGGATACCTCTGAAAGTTAACAAAAAGAAAGATTTTGCAAACTACTTTCACATCCCAACCACAAAACAGAGAGGCAAGATTGAGCAACGCTTTCTATTAGATTAGGACTGAAGTCAAACGTTTGCAAGATAAATGTTGAAATGGGAGTAACTCACGCTTTCATTTTCCTTAATGCATTGAAGAACAAGTATCAATTTTCCAACAGGAAAAATAGAATAAGTTTGACACGTTTTTCTTTGTATATTCCAAAATTACTGATCAATAGACATTTTTTTTTAGGGTAACACACAGTAAAGAAATTCTAATAAATAAACATTTATATATACGCAAATTGATCTACATAAATACTTTCAAAATGTGTATACATTTACCCTAGTTTCTGTTAATTGATTAACTAATTTCATTTGCCTTTCTTTTTCTCTTTCTCTTTCTCTTTCTTTGTTACCCTGTAGATCTGATTTTTGTCTTAAAAAATTAGATAAAATATGTCCATGTCCTTTCATGCTAAGCCGTTACCCTTTGAAAGTCTAGAAAGCATTTCGTTGCTCACTTCGGTTGTATCCTCAGGAGAAATCTGAAAGCATCACATGCCAGGGGATTCGAGAGGAATGGAATTATTCGTTGATATTTTCTAGTTAGGAGTCTAAATGGCAAAGTGTCGCTCGGTTGTTATGAGAGGTGTAATACCTTGTCTTGAATATACATATTATGAATTATGATAATACTTATGTAAGTAATAGCATATTTATTAGAAACAATAATCAACTTTATAATCTTCTGGGTAAAGGAGCAAGCAATGATGGGAGAGTAATTAAGATGCGTATAGCATCTTTTATGTATCAAGACGTAACTCATCGATTTGAAAACAACAAAGGTGTCGTCGACAAACCGTTTATACACAAAAGGATAAAAACCAAAGAAGCAATTGTCCTCTTGTGTATAACCGGTTTGTCGATGACACCTTTGTTCTTTTCAAATCAGCTTTCCATGTTGATCAATTGCTCTCGTACATCAATGAATTACGTCGTAATATCAAGTTTATATTAGAGAGAGAGAGAGGAAAATGATCGATTTCCATTTCTGGATGTTTTGCTGTTTCGAAGTGGTGATAGTTTTAACATTTCCGTTTTAAGAAAAAAGACTTTCTCAGGTCTGGGTTCAAATTTTTATAGTTCTTGTTTTATAATTTTAAATTTAATTCAATTTTTACCTTGCTCCATCGGGCTTACACTCTAACCTCTTCCTGGGATTCGTATCACAAAGAAATATTGTTCCTGTTTAAATATTTTTCCGATGACTGGTTTCCCCTCACATGTTTTCTTCAAACATTGCAAGAATTTTCTAAATAAGATACTCTCGGACTCCCCTTCCATAAGCACTGTTTCACGAAAGAAACTACATGTCAGTATTCCATACATCCAAGATGTATATTGCAAGTTTTTTTTATTCCAAATAAACGCCTTACAATAAGATCAATTTTCAAATTTAAAGACAGACTCTGCCCAATATTTCAATCTTCAGACGTATATAAATATACTTGCCCAAAGTGTGATTTGAGGACTTACATGGGTTCGACTAAACGATTGCTAAAAGTCAGAGCTGATTTACATACTGGTGTAAGTCATCGTACTGGCTGCAGTGTCCAATCCTGAGTTTTCTAATATCAGAAATCATACAAAAAAATTGTAAAACCGCCATCAATTATACCGACTTCTCTGTCCTAGGCCAAACAAGCCGTTTACACGAACGGCTTATTTTAGAGTCGTTATTTATTAAGCAGTTAGTGCCCAAGTTGAACTCACGCACCTCCTCTGTACAGTTGTATCTGGTTGACAACGGCTTTCTTCGCTGCTTCTCCCTTCTCTCTGAATCATTCGGTCTTCAACTTTTTAGTCTAGCAGGTGCTATTTGCATTACTTTGATTTTATGTATGTTTTTTTTTTATATATATTTGTTGAGACTCCCTAAGTCAAAGTTATATTTCATGTATTTTTAATTTGTGTTGTTTCTCTTTTAGCCTTGGTGATGTAATTATGTGTTACGAAACGCGACGGCATCACATGATGATCGGCTATCTTCTTGTCACCTTGTCCTTCCATATGCTGTAACCCGCTTGCGCCAACGTATTCTGTATTATATATATATATATATATATATATATATATATATATATATATATATATATATATACTATATATGAATAACTTGATCACAAATATCCTTTGCTTGTAGATGTAAAGACAGTTAAAGGATACGTGGTTATTTTACTTCAATAATAAGATGAAAAGAAATTTTCTAATATTTTAATAAAGAATAAAGAAGCGGCTAAAAGAGCAATAAGCCCAGTAATTGATATCAGTGGATACCTCTTCCATGCTGGGAAGCCTACCGCATAGATATATGTACAGGTGGAGAATTAGTTGATGCATATATATATATATATATATTAAATATATATATATATATATATCTATATATATATATATATATATATATACATATATATATATATATATATATATATATATATATATATATATATACCATATATATATAATATATAGTATATATATATCTATATATAGAATATAGTATAAATATATATATATATATATATATATATATATATATCTTTAAATATATTGTTATTTTATTTCGATATATATATATATTTAAACCAGAGGAAAATGATAGGCAGAAATCCAAGCGCTTTCGTCTTTACTAAGACATTGTCAAGGAACGAATGATATCCTGGATATCCCTTTGATTTTTTACCTTTTTAACAATTAACCATCTGGTATTCTTGAACTTTTTGTTTGTTACCTGATCTCTTTCCAACTGTATTTCATTCGTTCCTAGACAATATCTTAGTATAGACGAAGCGCTTGGATTTCTGCGTATTATTTTCCTGTGGTATTCGCTTATATATATATATATATATATATATAAATATATATATATATATATATATATATATATATATATATATATATAATATATATACATATATATACATATATATATTTATATATATATATATATATATATATATATATATATAAATATATATATATATATATATATATATATATATATATATATATATATATATATATATATATATATATATATATATATATATATATATATATATATATATATATATATATATATATATATATATATATATAAATATAAGCGAATACCAAAGGAAAATAATACGCAGAATCCAAGCGCTTTCGTCTATACTAAGATATTGTCAAGGAACGAATGAAATACAGTTGGAAAGAGATCAGGTAAACAAAAAGTTCAAGAATACCAGATGGTTAATTGTTAAAAAAAAGGTAAAAAATCAAAGGGATAATCCAGATATCATTCGTTTTTCCTTGCAAAATGTCTTAGTAAAGACGAAAGCGCCTTGATTCTCCTATCATTTTCCTCGGTTTACGCTTATTAATAAAACACGTGCATCTACTTTGATTTTTTAAGCATACATATATATATATATATATATATATATATATATATATATATATATATATATATATATATATATATATATATATATATATATATATATATATATATATATATATATAATCATGGAAAAAACGCCGTGAGTTGCTTATATGCTATAAAAGATGCCTGGTAAACTGATATATTATAAAAATCAGCTATTTTCTTAACTGTAGAGATGGGTACCTTTTCCTTATTTCTACAGAGTCTGTTTTGAAAGTCAGTTCTGAATTATTTGTAATTTGCTTCGTTCTCCATTTCCCGATAAGTAATCATGTGGCCTTTTCCCGATATATGAGACGATTTCTTCTGAAGATGAAACGTAATTTTTCTACCTATAGTCTTAGGATATAAGATATTACTTTTCGTAATCAATTATTTTCTTTAACGGTGTATTATGGCTATCTATATTCATATTTCGACAGTTTTTGAACGAATTATTTATGATGATATACATAAAGGCTAATTTATCTGACACTCTTAAAGCTCTTTTCTTTAAAATATCGTGAAAATTTAGATTAGTTTTTTTCCATTTAGTAGAATGGGACGATCACATTTTTTCCCCCGTTAGGTTTCATTCATTTCTGATGCGTAAGCGTATTTCTTTTCCTTCCCCTTTCACGGGAGAACTTCGAAATGAAAGCTCACAAGAAATATCTGTCTCGTAAAAGTAATAAAAGACGTAATATATGGCGTCCCTTCCTTAGTCAGTGACGAACTCGCCTTTCAAATGCTGAACGTCTACAGAATGATCAGAATGGGGTAGGAAAAGGATACTTGGAATCTCCGATCCATTTACAAGCAAAACCAAACTTTATTTGACTGGGTAAAGTTGCAGGTGTATTTGCCCAGAAGATTCAGATCTGTAAGTTGAATAATGCAATACCTTCTAGTTTTATTTAAAAGAATTGCGCATGATTGAATATTTTCGAAATTTGGTTACTGTGCAAATAAAAGGAGATTAATAAATTAAAGACTTACTGTTATGGGCAGTTGCACGTTATTGGGAAAGACTTTTGATCAAGAATGCAGAGAACTACAAAGAGGTAAAACCCCGGTTTTATAAATGCATTTGGATGTTAAGCATCTAAAAATATGTTTTTTGTAAATACTATAGAAATAATTAGAAAATACAATATTTATTTAAAAGACAACTAATTGTGGTCATGCATAATCCATTTAAAAGCGTAGAAGAAATATCAGCAAGAGATAGTAAAGATTGCATAAATGTTTT
>NC_087216.1:51535470-51542970 GCF_015104395.2 Macrobrachium nipponense | reverse complement strand
AAATATAAATTTCCCTCACAAAGGTGACAGCTGAAAGTACAAGCAATAAAAAGCAAGTGTATGACAGCTGTATGTTCCTTCTATAAGCTTGGAGGGTGAGTCGACTCAGGAAGAGTATCTCTTTATTGAAATATATATATATAGATATATATATATATATATATAGATATATATATATATATATATATATATATATCCCTCGGGATGCTCTGTTACTGCCTTCTGGCTTTTTTCATTGGCTGATCTCCGTTGTACCACCTGTTTGGGCGGAAATTAATTCTAACGCCTCCTTTGATGGGACATAACTATTGACGTCAACGGAAATGTTCAGGTTCTGGTGGGAGTTCAAAGGTTATTTAAATAAAGCAACGAATACACTTATTTAATGGCCGCCTGTATGATAAACACCTCACTTGTTTGGGTTATTACGAGAACACCTCCGTTGCTCACCCTACCCCCGCCTCTCTCTCTCTCTCTCTCTCTCTCTCTCTCTCTCTCTCTCTCTCTCTCTCTCTTCTATTATATTCTTTTATTCTCTCTGTCATCTATGGATTTCTCTCTCTCTTTTTCTATATCTATCTTAATTTTCATTAACTACATTACATAACCGGCTACCACAATACTTTGTCCTCAATCTTCTACTAAACACAATAACAATGGATATAAGAATAACTATATCTTTCCCCAATAGTGGTAAAAAATATAAGCATGTCAAATTATTACCAAAAAAAAGCATATCATATTATAAACATGTCAAATTAAAGCATATCAAATTATAAGCATATGAAACAAGTGAAAATTCATGTTAACATCAATTGTCAGTCATGGTTCATTTCTTCTAACTTTTGTCAGTATCCCCTGAAAGGTACAACTAAAATAATTCTATCATAAATCACTTTGCCACTTATTAAATTGTAATACATGAATACATCTTTCACAAGTGGTTTAAAGTGTTTCTCTATTACACAAAATTTAATAATGTTTTCTATCTCTTTAGGAGTGACTAATGTTGGGCTCAAAATGCCTTTATAAGCAAGCAGAATGGAATTTAATGTGTTCTTATGTTCATGTAATATCACTTCACTTTCTAGAAGAAATGTATTTAAAAACTGTATGTTTTCCAATTTGTTCAGTTCTTTTGTTACATTCTGATTGACTTGATTTTAGAAAAAAATCAGTTTTTCTACTTTTTTTCGGTATTCTGATTGTGTGAGGTAATCACTTTATTTATCACCATGCTTCTTTCTGCACCCCATTTTTCCAGTCTGTCTATTCTTTCTTTTTCATGTTCTACATTTGCTTCGGTATCAACTCCAAACAATGTGTTCAAAGCAGTTCTAATGAAGGGGAAGAGGGATCTCTTGGAACTCTTGTTCACTGTATTTTCTATCCGTGTGTTTAATTTTTCTAACATTTGTATAACACTATTATCGTCACCCTCCTGTGTTATTGACTTTATATCTGTTTGTAGTTTTACCAGTGTTTCTTCACCATCTAACACTGTTATTATGTCAATAGAAATTATTCCTAAATCTCTAACCATTTTGACTTTTCCATGTCTTTTTAACAATGATCCTTTTCTTATCTCCACCTCGGAAGAGATGAGTCCAATTTTGACTAAGATTACAATGAGCCTTATTTTGGATCTGTAAGAATAGACTTTCAACAGATTCTCTTTATATAATTTTCACATATGGCCCAGTGAACTTAGGGGAAACTTCTACATTTGGCCCTTCTTGAATGTGATTCTGCATTGTAATGCCTGGTTTGATGGCCTTTTTATTATATATGTTGCATGAATCTCATGGACCTCTTTTAGTTTAGCCCTTGTTTTCGTGATTGTCTCGTATGTACGTCTGGTTTTCAATGCAACATAATCATCATCTTTATAAGTATGTCTGGATGGTGTCGCTTTGTCTAATAATGTGTTAGGTAGTCTCTTTTGATAACCATATAGTAAATAATGTGGTGATTCTCCTATTATTTCATTTACAGTATTATTCAAAGTGAATTGTTCGTCTGCTGTGTTAAGTACCAAACCTCTGTCTGTGGACTCGCTAAAGTTTTCAGGATATCCTTTATTTTACAATTAGTTCGTTCTACTGCTCCATTAGAAACTTGGTTTATAAGCTGTTATTTAACATTTATTTATTTCATAAAAAAAATTCTCATATTTTTCAAAATTTAAAAAATATCACTAGTAAATTCAGCAGTATTATCAGAAAGAACTTTTTTAGCCCGTTTTCCCATTATGAAAATAATTACCTTGGATTTTCACACCAAATCGCTGCAGTTTGTGCATAATAGTAAAAGAATGAAAGGGGGAAAAATGTTACATCTAACTGCTTAATCAGATTTCGTCATCCATTTGCAAAATCTGGTGAAAAAATGCAACTGCGCGATGTTGTCTTCGTATTATCTACCAATTAATGCTCCAATTGTATCATCTTCATGATGAGGTATGGTTAGCAAATCAAATGCGCCTCGTGCTTGGCAACCAAACAATCCTTCGAACGGAGACATTTTAATGGAATCACTGACCATAGTGTTGATGTTATGTTTAGCTGCATCTATCTATCCCAGTTTTTATCGTTTCCCCCTACAGTCTTCCTGAGATTTCGGGCACTTTCCTGTTTGGTCATTCACATAAACCCATTAGCTTCAGTCTGCATGGAATAACTGTTCTTTCGTATCTCCATGACTTAGCAAATGCTCTAAAGTCTTGTTTACAAATTCTCTGCCATTGTCGGTCAACAAAACCTCGGTGAGCAATATCTGCAGATGGTACCATTGAAAAATGATATAGCTACTTGCTATCCTCGTTAGTTCATCTATTATTACTAATAGCTACTTATTCTCATACCTAGATTCACAAAAATTTCCTGAGATATCCATATGTGTTCTCTGAAAAGGTCTACTTGGTATCGGATATGACCCTAATTTGCAAGTTACCCTTGCAGGTTTGCAAGCATTGCACACTGTACAGCTTTTCACAAAATTGTCCACAACTTTCCCCATATTTTTCAAATATACTTATTGCACATCTCATTATATGTTTTTTCTATCCCAAATGTGGACAACCGAACCTGCAATGTACTGTATCCAAAACCACTGGAATTAGGACTTTTGGAATTACGATATGTACCATATCCCTTTTACTTTCAGTAGTCTTTAATTTATATTTAACTTTCCTGATCATCAGATTACCGTCTAATTCTAAACCTGAAAAAGGTAACTTATAACCTTTCCTGACTGATTCCCTTCTGAAGAATGGTTTTGCATCTCTATGAGACTTATATCCCATTGACAGAATCACTGGTAACTACCCCAACGTTGAAATCCCTGATAGTTAAGAACCATCGAGCTCTTTTTGGTGACAAATCGGGGGTATTAAAAAGATTCAATAATGGCTTGTGTTCTGTAAGAACTTCTACTTTATTCCCCATCAGTAGCATTTTAAAATGAACCAAACTTGATACTATTGCAAAGGCTTTTTTACCTATTTTAGCCATTAGTCTTTCATTGCTGCCCTTTGTCCTAAATTTCTTGCTATGGGATGGAGCCTCCCATCAGATTTTTGCAGAAGGCAAGCACCTATACCCTCCTGACTGGCATCAGTCACTAATGTGAACGGTTCGCTGAAATTTGGAAATTTCAGAACTGGGGGATTCATTAATGCATCCTTAAATTTCTGAAGAGCTACTTGTTTTGGTTCTCCCCAATGATATTGAATGTCTTCCCGCAATACATCTGTTAGAGGAGCTGCTATGTTAGAAAACCCTTTCACAAACCTATGAAAATACCCGGCCATCCCCAGGAATGACCTTATTTGTTTCTTTGAATTCAGGGTAGGAAAATCTGCAATTGGTTGGTCTTTATCGTCATTTGCTCTAACTCCCTCCTTAGATATGACATGACCTAAATATGTAATTTGCTTCTTCAAGAAGTAAAACTTGGTTTAATTTTCAATCCTACTAACCTGTCTCCTAAGTACTTCCTTTAGCACTTCTAAGTGTTGCACGATCGAGTCTGTTGCAATTAATATATCATCCATGTACACAAAAACATTTTTACCCAATAACCTGTGCAAAACTGTGATTACTAACCTCGTAATGGTCATAGGACTGGCTGACAAACTGAAAGGCATCGGCGTAAATTCATAGTGTCCCTTGAGCACTGAAAAAGCAGTATTCCTTGCTATTTTAGCTAAGAGGGACCTGCAAAAAACCCTGCGCTAAATCAATTGAGCTATAAATATTATGTCCCCCAATTTCTACAAACAGACCCGGTATGCACGCGACTGGGTAACGGTCAGGAATTGTCTTCTCGCTCAAGCTTTGTCTAAAATCGACGCATACCTAGAGAGACCGTTCTTCTTAGGCACTGCTAACAGAGGAACGTTGTATGGAGACGCACTAGGTGTAATGATTCCTTTCTCTTACCATTTACTGACCTCTTTTTCTACCTGTTCTCTGATTTTGAAAGGTATGCAGTATGGAGCAATAAAAATGGGTTTCGTACCTTCCTCTAAGTTTACCTTATGTTCTAATATATTAGTCAATACCAGTTTATCCCCTCATAAAGCTATCGTGTCCCAAATTTTGCCAAAAGTTCGCTTAGTGCTTCTATATGCTCTTTATAATCTGCATTAGCTAAATGTTCTCTGAATATTTTCTTCCTTGATTGTATTTCTGCCTCTGAAAACTCAGTTTTCCCCTCTACAATAGCAACAGAACCACTTTCACTACTCCAGTCTTGGAGGTCTACCACATATGCATTCTTCTGGTATTTCCTATCTGTATCATTACAGACCAATAATTCCACCCATGTAACACCAGTGTTTGATAGTCTGTTCACGATACAGTGCTAATAACCCCTCTTAGTTTCTTGCTACCCTCAATTACGCATACTTCCTTGGATTTTTCACTTCACTCAGTCTGACTTTTACTATAGTCTTTGTACCTGGAATTAAAATAACATCCTCTGATAAAACACATTTATATTTGTGGTTAGAACCTCCCTGTTCCACATCCCCATAAATATCACTGCTCGTGGTTCTCACTGCATCCACCAGAACCCCATTGTTAGTATAAGTAATAGTATCAGTATTAATATCATCACCCATACCACCATTGTTAAAACAACCAAAATTGTTACCACTGTGGCCCTCAATATCCCGTTTATCATCACCGACACCACTGCTGTTATTCCCCATATTATCAGGGTGGGTTCCGGTATCACCACTCCCTTGGTATCATTACCATTAACACCGCCAAAAGTGCCCCCATTTTCACTATTCCCCATATTCTTAGTTCCAATTGCGTCCTCATAAGGGATAAAAACACCTGGTATTCCAACCGTTATACCACTATCACCTGTATGGATCGATATCCTGTGTCTTCTACATGCAGGATGGCACAGAAAAAGTCTGTTGCCCAACACAGCCCCTTTAATAACCAAAATGGTTCTATTAAAACTCTATCACCCAGAGCAAACTGTATTCTAATGAAACCCAGGGTATTTAGTCTATGGGCTTGCAAATCACACCGTTGAGGGTTTCAGTGGGCAATGGGAGAACATGGATAGATACAGTTCATGGTCCATTAAATTCACAGAAGATCCTGTATCAATAAAAATTAGGATATTCACATCCTCCACTGTTCCATTTACTATCGACCTGGGTTCTGGGGGGTCCCCAACGAGACCACAATAGCACATACAAATCGTCTGTATACCTTTTTTTTTTTTCATCAGCTTTCCAAAAATTTTGCCGATCTCTTTGCCCTTTTGAGTGACCTGCCTGGGAAGTTCTCGTATTATAACTCCCAAATTTCTGAGGTGTAGGTCTGCATCCCTTTGTATCTGAGAAGGACAGGTCAGCCAACAGTGATCGCACTTTTGCATATTCCACATTATTTGACTCTACATGCTTTCTTTGTGTGCCCTGGTTTATTACAATTGTAGTAACGCAACTGCTGTTGTCTTTGATCGATCGATCCTTTATTATATTCCACTTTTGTACAGAAAAGGGGAGAAGGAAAATCTGAGTATCTTTGCATCATATTTCTTGAGACAGGTCACATTAAAAGATGCACTACCCACTGTGGGACATTTGGACATATGTTTCTGAATTTGGGAATAGATTAGTTCCTCATCTGATGTAGGGTCAATCTTTTCATCAAAACTATCTACAATGGCGTCTGGGACGTCGTGTAGAAGCATTGCGATATGTAACAGTTTATGTAAATTATCGAGTGAGATATTATTCCCATTTACCCATGTGGAATCTATTAATTTCTGCATCCATTCTCCTACTGAGTCAAAAAGTTTTGAGCTATGCTCAATAAGGCTTGTTGTCCCTTTTCTAATCTTGTACAGCCCCCTTAAATCTCTTACCATATCTCTGTATTCTTTTGAGCCGTAGGCCGCCCTTAAAAAAGCTTGTAATTCGGTCGATGACCGACATTTTATGTAGAGAAAACTACGTCATCTAAATGACATATTGAAATCTAACAAGGCCTTTGGCTCTGTGAACACTTCTGCGTTTAAGTAGTTATTCACTCCTTCAATAAAAGTTTGCACTCATCGGGATAGAACGCTATCACCAATGCCTCAAAAAGAGCTAACTCCTGCATTTATGTTTGTTATCTTATGCACCAAAGTCTGACTTGTACCTGCTTCAGCCATTTTGCTTTCTTTATGGATTATTTTGTAAAGCGTCAAGCAAATGACATTGAAATATGCATGGCTAACATATGTTATGCACACACACACACACATACACACACACACAGACACAGACAGACACACACACACACAAAAACACACACATATATATATATATATATATATATATATATATATATATATATATATATATATATATATATATATAGTTCGTTAAAAGCAATTGCTTTAGTGGCATCAATAAGTTTCTTGCAGGTATCTTCATACCGACGAAGTTTTTTCCGATTCTCGTTCGTCAATTTCTGGTGAAAAATACGCACACTTCCTTCTTCCATCTGTTGAATTTGTCACTACAGCTGTTTCGCCTTATGGCATTATCAAGCGACTACTGATTACAATCTGACCTTTCGGGCCTATTATTTCATTCGTTGTGGGATGGTATGACCTTGAGGTATGGGTACTGGTTAGTCTAGGGATTAACAGCTTAAGGGCGTTGTTTTGGATACAAAGAACATAAGGACATATGTAGTATGACAATAAGAGTGAAAGTTTAAACAGTGGTTAAATAAATATTCAAAGTACAATGCCATGTGCTAGAGTTTCCTTAAATGTATGTTTAAAATTTAATATGGTTACATGTTGGTTTTAGATAAAAATTACAAAATTACATGCAGGAATGAAAATGAAATATAGGAATCTAAATACGGGAATAAAAATATATGTATATATTTTATAGCATGCATAAAGGAACAAGAGATAATTTCTGTTTCATATAAATGTGGTATGTATATATATAATTATGTATGTATATAT
>NC_087216.1:51522970-51532970 GCF_015104395.2 Macrobrachium nipponense | reverse complement strand
GCCTTGTATCCGCCCTAGGAAACATCTCATGTCAATCACCGATTTAATAATTTGCTAAACTATTTACGTGTTTTCTTATATTTATGCTCTAATATTTATATATCTTTTGATTTTCTTTATTTATTGTACTATTTCTTCACTTTGATACACGAGTTAATATACCTATCTTTTTTTATACATGGTTTATTTAATATTCCTTTTTCTATTAACAATGTTTTAATTAGTGTTGACATTCAATTATTTTAATTCACTATGAATATAATCAACATTTAACCAAAGAAAAGCGTTGTATTTTACAGCGGGATAACTACTCCTTTTAATTGGTCATATCCTCGGGAGATCATACTGGAAGAGCATCCCTCTGCATTTGTTACGGATGGAAAACACATTTCTACCAGTTAGAAAAGTCTCCTTAGAAACCTCAAATATTAAGGCATTCATTTGGTGGATGTGAAGGCCAGAAATGCGAAGGTTTAGTCGTATTTCAGAACATAATATCCATTGCCTGCCATAGTTCACAAAGGGTATTCGAGTTTGCTCTGTTTATCAATGTTAATCTTACCTGCATACACATTGAGAAATATTTAGAGTGTTTTGTGTGCTACGAAAAACAACGCATCTTTATTTTAATACAACTACAGCCTTATCAGAGAGACTATTTAGGATTCAATACTCTCTCTCTCTCTCTCTCTCTCTCTCTCTCTCTCTCTCTCTCTCTCTCTCTCTCTCTCTCTCATTGGAAAGTTTCAGCTATTTTGAAAACTGTAAAATAAAAGGTCGAGAAAAAGTTTACAAATGTCTGCTCATATTCCAGATAGAAAAATATCGTTATTTATTGAGACATAAAACCAAGTTTGAGTTGTTTACTTAACCTCAAACCTAAGGGAATACTTGCGGTCTTGTAGTGGTGGTTTATAAGTGAATTAACCTTAACTGTATGCGAAGGTGCGTATGCTTATTTCCAAGTGTTTATAATAATAACGTTAAAATGTAATTCCTTTCAGTTTCTTTGAAAATACTTTCTAATTGTGCTTCATAATTATTGTTTTTTGCTGTCATTAATCGTAGTGATTATCCTTAAACAATCTCTAATTTGGTCTGATCTCCATCCAAATTAGGTCAAATCAAATGAGACTGTAGAGAAGATAATCATTCCTGCATTCTTAATAGAATTAAGTATTCATGCGATAAGCATTGCATATATTACAAGTAAAATGGTAGCCCCTTCTTATCATGTTTTTTTTTTTCAAGATTTTTATGTAGAGCAGCGTCGAAGACTTATTATTGATGGTTCACATGTAAATATGTAATTTTTCATATGCTAATGGAAGATGGGCAAAATGCAGGTCACCTTGGAATGTCACACATCTTACTGCTCTTAATCAGTCATCTTTCCTTGTGATTTATTAAGTCCTATTAATTCATCATCCATCAACCACACCTATGGTTTTAATGGCTACAATTACTCTCAAGCTGTTAGCATTACCTGTGAATAATTCATGACCTATCATTCAGTATCCATCATACTTGCCGGTAAATGTGACATTTCTTATTGATAACTATCCATTCACATTATCTTTGAATTTATCCGATGCCTTTTGTGTAATCACCTCTAGCACCCAAAATTGGGAATTGTGAAAGACTGCAACTCACTTTGGTGTTTTCAAGAGTCTTTCCTTTTCCTACCAACCATCCGTGTCTACCAAAGCATTAACCAGTACCTTTCACTTCATTCAGCAACCAGCTGCCTAGGACCTTTCATATTTTCCTCATTAAATTCTAATATTTCTGCACTTTTGTTCTTACCATAATCTGAATGGTGCAGAGGTTTGCATCATTCACAAGTTTGAAACATTATTTTATGAATTCTTTAAAAAGGTTCGTTTTCCATATATACTGAAGATTAAATTCCCAAAACATGCAATTTACATCACAGCCCATTTCCTTCCATTGCTGTATTTCATATGTTACAAAATTAATAGAAGGAACCCACGCATAATTTATTACTTCCATTAGTGTCATGTTTTCAGAAAAATCTGACATTTTGCACTGATAGGAATTTTCGTATTGCTTATTGATTTTTACATACGAAACCGCATAATAAATAATATATATATATATATATATATTATATATATATATATATATATATATATATATATATATATATATATATATATATATATGTGTGTGGTGTGTGTGTGTGTGTGAGTGAGTGTGTGTGTGTATGTGTGTGTGTGTGTGTGTGCGTGTGTACTTGCGACGAAGTGCTAAGTATCTGGTTACTGCACTTGCCAATCATTAAATATTACCTCTCCACAGCCAGACAACTGAACCTTCATCACAGGTAAAATACGACTGAATGCTCTAAAGACAACAGTGATCCCTAAAATAACTTACCAGTATTGCAGAAAATCAGACTAAGTTCATTAAATAGGCGTGAGGTAATCTTATATATAGTTAAATTAATTAAAGGGCATCACTCCATCAACAACTTTAAAAGTCTAAGTACTTCCCTTGTTCTAACTCACTTCAATTAAATTGAAGGAAAAACAGCTCAGATACCACTCTATGTTTCTACCTAAACAAAACTAAATATAATGGTGAAAAAGAAAACTCTTATAAAAATTTTATATACAAAAATTTATTATCAAACTCAAAATTTATTAGTGAAATTCATAATTTCAGGGAAATTTGCTGTTACTTGAAAACAACACAAAGTTTAATTAACTCTTGATTAATTTATTAAATAAAATTAAATCAAAATTAATTTATCAAAAAAAAAGAAAATTAATTAATTCAGTCGAAATTCAAGTGTTAAGCAATAACTAAAATTTGGAAATTAACCCACAAGTGCTAAATAACACTAAAACTTGGAAAGAATTTTGAGTAAATGCAAATTAACTCACAAGTGTTAAATTCAATTAAATATGCAACGATTAATTAATGAAAACAATTAAGTTAATTAAATTGTGAATGTAAACGAAAAACACAGAAAAATGTTGGAAAATACCAAAATTAGTAAAAGAAAGCATTAATCACAGAATAAAAAAAAAAAAAAAAACACTTCAATAAGAAAAATGGATAAATGCACAAAAAAATCACTTCAATAAGACAAATGGATAAATGCACATAAAATCACTTGAAAAGAAATAAACACAGAACATAAAAATGTGCAATGTGTAAAAAATGAAATAGTTTCACCAAACCACTGTAACATATTTATTAAAATTTCATCGAATTTTTAAAGTTGCAACTTTAAAATTGTAATAACACATTACCTTGGTACCAATTATGTTTCTGCTGCAGCTAGCTCCAAAATTTCACCATAAACAATTCACAATATTTCAAAAAAGAAAAGGCACCATTACACACTTGTACAATGTTTGTTCAGATTCCACAACAAGCGCTAAGTAATACTAAGCAACTCTAAGAAATACAAATCTAAAATTTACGAGTGACCAATCACTAAGTATAAAATCTTTACATTAATGTGAAATCAAAAATGGCGTGGGAGAGAGAGAGAGAGAGAGATGATCTCTTTATGCCACGGGTTCAAAGTTCAAAATGACCCAACTCTCTCTCTCGTCAGGCAAAATGATCAGTGGACCTCGCCCTAAAATGGTTGGGGTTAAGAGACAGCTAAAATCGTAAAAATTATCTTTCAAAACAATAAATAGAAAGAAAGTCAGATTACAGTCATAACTAACATTTATTTTTACACGATTTAAGATAATAAAAGTCTTTTAAAGTAAAAGATATGATTATAGAATCTTCTCGAATGAAATAAAGTTTCGTCATTTCCTTGAGTGACGTCACAAACTCTCCATTTCAAAAGTAAAGCTACTTACGAGTCTACAAATTCTCTTTTGACAAATTTAGAGATATAAGAGTTAATTTATTAGTAATATTAGACAATTTTCAATATAAAAAACATCTCTAACTACTTATATAGAATGAAAGGCATCAAACGGAAGTGAAACGTTTTATGCTTACGAGAGATAGTGCAATCCTTCCATATGATTACTCGGCAGAAAAGTGTGAAACAAGACACGAGCATCGCATGTTAAAAAAAAAAAAAAATTGGTACCACGCAGCCCCAAATTGTGACAGCTATCTTTCTGCTTCGAACAGACAGTACCATTTCTTTCTCTTCACATTCTACGTTATTTTTAACTTTTAAATTAAATTAAGCACAATCTGAACATACATTATTAGAATATACTAACTCTAAGCTAAATAAGGAATCTGAAAATGTTGCAAACAATTTTACAACACCTCATACAGTTAAAAAAGAGAGGATGATATGCATTACGAAAGCAACAGCATATAAGATATATTATATATATATATATATATATATATATATATATATATATATATATATATATATATATATATATATATAAGAGAGAGAGAGAGAGAGAGAGAGAGAGAGAGAGAGAGAGAATGATGTATACTGAAAACCAATCATTGTGAGGCACGCAAACAACCAAAAAAATTCAAAATATCTTACGAACCGTGCCGTTTATTTCGTAATACAAGAGCATAATTGGCACCGTTATGGAAATCCACGAAATCTGTCTGGTGTATTTTCCCATCATTAAGCAAAAAGGCCTAGTTTTATGAAGCTTTCCATTTAGGGATGCTTGTGTTGCTGTCTCAACTTCGCAGAGCAGGATCGTGTGTTTTGTTATTTGTCTTCATAAATAATACATAGTTTTTCTGTCTATATAAAATCTTTACGCCAAAGAAGGAAAAAACGTATCTTTTCCTGGCCTGTTTTGATCACTAGTCAGCCAAATAACTATTAATTTTCCAATTGCTGAAAGATTGCTAAAAACTCATGTGCCCATTTCCTTTAAGGCCACAACAAACATGTGGAGCTATTTTGTAATTTCTTATATTTATGTGATTAAGGTATTAGTCACAAGTAACATGACTGCGCACCTAAAAAATGAATATTACAGACTAAACATATACCTTGTGAATGTTAACAAGAAAGACGATTAATCCGAATGAAAAAATAAAAACAAATTGATAATATGCTCTGTCTACTTTCCTGTGAAGAATTTTATAAACGCAGGCAATTAGAAGATGAGCTTGTGAATAGTTTATCACATTATGTATGTCAAAAGTACTCATAAATAGATTGATTAAGTTAATAAAAATTTATTTTTACGTTGAAAAATTGATAATCATTTTCTAAATAAATATATATATATATATAGATATATTATATATATAGATAGATATTATATATATATATATATTAGAATATCTAAATAAGCTATATATATATGATATATATATAAATATATATATATATATAGTGTATATATATAAATATATATATATATTGTATAGTATATAATGTATAAATAAATAAATAAATAAATAGATATAGATAGTTATGAATATATAGAGATAGATATATATATATAATATATATATAGATATATTATATATATAGATAATATAATATATTATATATATATGTATATTATATAGTATTATTATATGATTTAGTATAGTAATATATATATATATGGTAATATTATATTATATATATATAATATAAGCTATTATAATTATATTATATATAATATATATAGTATGTAGAATTATTATATATAGTATATATGTATGTGTTATTATATATAGTAATATTATATATGTATATAATATGATATATTATATTATATTTATATAATATATATAATATATATATACATATAATACACAGTATATATATATTATACCTATAATATTATATATATATATATATATATATATATAGTATATATATATATACATATATACAAACATATCTATATACCTATTAATATATATATATATATATATATATTATATTATATAATATATATATATCTAATAATATATATGCTATATATATTAGTTTGTATATATTATTTATGTACATATTATGTCTATAATATCTTATATATAATATTGTGTTATATGCATATATATATGTATATAATAGTATATATATATATATATATTATATATATTATATGTTTATTAATATATAATATATACTATATAATATATATATTATATATATATTTATTTAATAATATATATATATATGTATATATATTTTGTATTTATATATATATATAATATATATATATTTTATCTATTTTATACATATTATATATATTATAATATTATATATATATGTGTATATAATATATATATATATATATATTTATATATATATATATATATAGATATATACATAAATCTATATGTATAAAATATACACTATACGTATCATATAATATAATCTATGTATACTATATATAATATACATTATATATCTGTATAAATATATATCTATATCTATCTTATAGTTATCTCATCTATATCTCTAGATATCTATAATATATATATAATAGTTAATATTATACATACATATATCTGTATTAAATATATTCTATACGCCCCTTGTTGTATATATATAATATTATTCTATATTATCTATATATATCTTCTATATAATATATAATTAAAAATTTAATATATATATATATATAATTATAATAGATATTCTATAATATATTATATAAGAATATATGATATTATATAATATTATTAATATATATATATATATATATATTATATATATCATATACGCATTAATATATTATATCTATATATATATATATATATAATATATATAATATATTATATCTTATCTATATATCTATATGTGTGTGTGTGTGTGTTTGTGTGTGTGTGTTGTGTGTGTATGTGTATGTGTGTGGTGTGTGTGTGTGGTGTGTGTTTGTGTGTGTTGTGTAATTATCCACATCACCGTGTCATTCAATAAATTATTCGAGATCAACAAATGTCCCTTTATTTATCTAATTCATCTCCAGCTGGGAATTAATATATTTTCATATATGCAAACCGAATGGTGAATTTTTGAGTTGGATAATAATCTCGTCGTCCTTGTGGGTTCGAATCAAGCGCCCTTGCCGGAAAGAAAAAGAAATCCAGGACTTCAGTGAACATTCTCGAAATTCGACTAACAAAGTGAGGTTATAAGTATATTACCAACTCGAACCTTTCAATCACTTTCGATCTAGGTTGGGTATTCGTAATTAGAAACGATAATCCTAATCCCCATCTACGATGTTAACAACTTCGATTGAAATATTTCCAGATTCTCCAGAGTTATAAAGGGACAAAGTCCCGGTTTTTTTGTGTATTCTTTTGTTCCTGCGCTTTTACTAGCAGTCAGCTAACGTGACCGGATTTGATATCTTGGGAGATATTTTCTCTTTTATGGCAGACGCTATCATAAGATTGTTTATGTTTTTTCTTTCGGTTTGAAAATATATAATTAAGACTCAAACTTATTGATTAGCGAAAGTTTTTCAATGACATGAAACTGCATGCAGTGATTTTTCATTTTATAAATGTAACTACTAATCTGTATTAGTTTCTGATATAACGCAAACTTCACCACCTTACTTGTGGTGTCCATTGCGTTCCAAAATATTTATTCTTATGTAGTAAAAAGAACACAGCGCCTCCATATTTTTAACTATCATTCTTATTTTTGCAGTAAAATAGAAAATAAAAGGGCTGGGGAGATTGCAAAAATAACAATGGTACCATTGGTACTGAATGAAGTAATATTCAATGTTTAGTATGCTACTTCTTTGAACTCCCGGTTTAAGTTAAGATTCTTGTTCTTATTTTGTACAACATGATTTCTTCTCATAAAATCTTCCACATAACTTTAAATTATCAGTCCTCACAAAATGGTTCCATAACACATTTTTCTAGAACTCCTTATAAGCCTTTTATCTCGTTTGGCCTATTTTGGTAGTAATGTTGTACTTACCATTCATTGGAATAGATGCATTCAGCATAATCGTACTATTGCAGCTTACATAATAAAACTTCTAAGTGATTATGGGTTAAATAACTTTTATTATTAAAAAGGTTAAAATCCCAATCTAAAACAACATATGCTTTCGATACGTTTCGTATAACGAAAAATAATGTTGTTTAATAAAGAAAAACATTAATCATTTTCTTACAAAGAGTGGAGAGTTTAGATAACTAATCACGTTTTTGAACAAGGATTTTATCTTCCCCTTCAAAGTTGAAATCTTTCGTGACCACCAAAAGCAGAGTTCCTCAGAAGCTGGCCTGATCATGCGTGCAATTATCGTCGTATTGTTGCTTCCAAAGAAAGTCATCTTGAAGATTATGAGATCCATATAAAGTAATGGTGGTTGAAAGTAGAACCATTCTTTTTGTTTACGAAGTTTTACGTTTCCAAATAACATAATCAAGCTACAGATTATATTTTACCATAAAATGTAGGATGTTACCAGAGTAATGGTATTAAGTGCCGTTCAGCATTCGTATACATACATTCATAGATTACATAACAATACATGACATACATACGCATTATACATACATACCATAAAATCCCATTTGTTTTCAACTTTGTGGTTTTTGCCGTTTTTATGGTGTGTGTGTGTGTAATATATAATATATATATATTATATGTGTATATATACATATAAGTATATATAATTTATATATTATTATATATATATATCTATATAATATAGTATTATCTATATACCCACACACACACACCAACACACACACACACCGCAAAACACATAGATATATTATATTATATATATATATATATATATGTAATTATATTATATATATATGTATATATTCTATATATATATATAACCTATATAATATATAATAATATTATATAAATATAATATTATAATAGTATATTATAGTATAGTATAATAATATAATATATTCTGTCATATCACATTACCCCCCGTTGAATTCAATACTTCAGGGGCGCGAGAAAGTTAATTTGAAGGTTGCGCGACGACATCTACCTTTAAGCCTCCTCGCGGTCGGTTGGTGGGGGTTATAGCTTCCACTGGACGTTCCTGGGATTTATAATGTCAACCTGCGTTCGCGCCCAAGTACATGGTAAATCTATTATCGAGCAAAATTCCCCTTCGGTTTAAGCATATATGAAAATATACTTAATTCCGAGTAAGATCGAATTAGATATTAAAGGACATTTAGCTAGCCGATATATTATTAATTATTATATATAATGATATATAATATATATTCTTATATATATTCTTATATATTATATAGGCAAAAGAAGCCACGAAGGAAAACGTGATAATATCACTTGAATATATCTATTAAATTGTTAAATCAAAGCATATACATACACGTATGTGCACATCCACTCGCATTACCATGTGCACAACCTATACACACAAACTCCATTGTTTCACTTTCCTTCGTCGTTTTTGCCTTTAAGTATATATATATATATCTATATGTATATTATATATATATATATATATATATATATATAATATAATATTTTATTTATTCTATATATATAATAATTATATATTATATAATATTCCTAATGTATAGTATCTCTGTATTTATATGTATTTCTATATGTATATTATAATTATATATTTATATATATATCTATATATATCATATAGTATTTAATCTATCTATATATATATATATATACATACATATATATTATCTATAATATACTGTAATATCTATATATGTATAGATATATATATTACTATAATAAATATATATATATGTTATCTAGAATACTCATAGTGTATATAATATATATCTACTTTTTAATTTTATCCAATTTTTCACATTTGAAATATATATATTCTATCTATATATATAATATTATATATACACACACAAACCCTGAAAAGGCAAAAAACCACGAATGGAAAGGGAAACAATGGAAAGTTTTGGGGTTGTGGTGCATAGGTGGTCCACATGGTAATGCGCAGTGGCAATGTGCACATAACGTTGTTATGTCTATGCTTGTATTTGCAATTTTATAATCTATTCAAGTGGATTTTAGTTCTTATGTATGTATGCCTTTATTTCAAAG
>NC_087216.1:51495414-51522470 GCF_015104395.2 Macrobrachium nipponense | reverse complement strand
ATGCCTTTATTTCAAAGATAACTGCCTTGTAGTCGTAGTTCTTAAATTTTTCGATTTTTAAGTACAAAAATATGCGTTTTATTTTGAACGACCATCGTATAGTAGATTAATAACTCGAAATATAAGATAACATATTGTCTTATCGTATTAGCTTTTATTCTTCGTTCAGGGGTCAGCTAACTGCAATATTTTTACCCTCAAATATAATGTCCTCTGTACTCTTAATTGTTCATCATCATCCAATGGCTTCTTGGTAATCACGATATGCTCCAGACTTAAATACTTTATAAAGTATGCATTCGCCATTCAAACCCTATTATCACTTTATTAAACTTATTTATTTAAGACAATATTTTTCAAATTAATAGTTGAATCGACATGTTACTTTCCAATAGTGGGTTTCACCTACTCCCTTAATGTTTGAGAATACTTTTTTGAGGGCACTTTTCTCTTGACTCTGATGGGGTAACCAGAAAAAAACTGATTAACGCTTTCGGATATACGCGCTTTGATACTACTAAACTTCTCCTGAGTATCTACGTGGGGCGCCATTGGCAGGTGTGGGACGGTGTGTGTGGCTTGAGGGGTATTTGCACCTTCAAGCCACTGATGGTTCCCCATTAGACTTGGTTTTCCTTCATAGCCTTTGAAATAATAAATAATAACAATAATAAAATTCACTCCAAGGTAAATCCTAATTGTCTCCAAAATGCTCCAAAATCCCCATATATTTCCAAATATTTCTCGTGACCTATCACCAATCCCCTACCTGATAGGGTTCGCTTTGCTCACGACTCTATCCATAAGTTCTTAAACTTTAGTTTCCCCGGCCCCCGAAGGACACGCACCCCCCCCCCCCCCCCTCCCACACTCAAGAAAATTTGAAGTGACGCCACTGGTATGTACTTAGAGTAAATTACTCACTACATCCAACTTTTCTCTCTGATTACACCATTCTTCTCCATACTCTTCCTTTGTATCATTACTCCCCGTAACGTATGCTACTTTCTTCATGAGTGTGATTGTTTTGATTCTGTTTCCATAATCTTGTGATGAAAAGTTGTTTCATGGCTATTTTAAATTCACTATTCTACATATATTACAAAAACTAATAAGTTAAAAATCACAGAACAGTTCCTAACCATTTGAGACAATGTACGGTTCCCTCCAAGAATTTCGTTACGGCTATTTTCACCCGTTAGAGCCTACTGTATAAGAATGTTATGGTAACACTGTAGGTAATTGTTTACCCTTCCCACATGAATAGGTCTTCATATTGTAACAACAGCCATGATTGGCTGGAACAAATTATATGCGTTTTTTTTTATGTGAATCATTGTATACGATGGGCTTATGATAATGCAGATACATTTATAAAGAAATGAGATACCAAAATATAAAAGAGTAAGTTATCTACACTAGCTCAAAAACAGTTGTTCCCAAACTGGGGGAAATTTGAAGCTACCAGTGGGGAAATAATTACACTACCTACTAACTTAAAAAATCTCAGATGGATTTTCTCATGTCTGAGAGAGAGAGAGAGAGAGAGAGAGAGAGAGAGAGAGAGAGAGAGAGAGAGAGAGAGAATGGCTATGCGGTTAGTTGGTACTAACCGCTCTCTATCCACTTTACTCTGTAACTATACGTTTATTAGTATATTTGTACATTTGAAAAACAAATTAGTAAATAGTTGCAGTGTGTTTTAACTGCTCTTTCCCTCATACACATGAAGGGGGAAATCTGAATGGTTGTACTGAGTGCAGGGGAAATGACAGAAAAATGTTTGGGAACCACTGCTCTAAAGTAACAGGCAAAGTAAAAATGGTATTCCGTCGTTGGCAATACATTGCTGGGTGAATTTCTTGCAACATTTACCATTTATTTACAGCCTTAAGGCACCTACTAAACTCTATGTCGAGCCAAGTGTCATAGGAAATGCTCAAACGAAATTGCCTCCTGAACAACCCGTTAAGATCACCCTGCAATAAGATACTCTATCTTCATACCCATGCGATTTTGAAAGCGCACTGATATTGTCATGACATATGCCATGTAAATATGAGAGGTTTGAGATATATCTAATGAAATGGCTTATTAATGTTATACCTATTTGCCTTAATTTTTTAAGAAAGCCGATGGGAATTCGTTTTGAAAAGTTATATAGTTTTGTATAATAGTATGACATCGTGATAAGTCTTTATTATGTCGTCCGTTCTTCGTTGATGGCTACAAATTTTTTTTCTCTGTCAGCAGGACTATGTTAGATGTGAAAACTATCCTGCCTAAATCTGAGATGCGTAGACAGAAGATATATTAGCATTAGATTAAACTATAGTAACCTAGTTGCTTTGATAAGGAAAAAATTAAGTAAAAGAATAAACAAGTGATGTGCTATATCCTGAATTTTGTATCAACCCCATATATCGATAGGAGTGTGATGGTGTATGTATATGAGTTGCCTAATAATAGTCGATTATTTACAGTGGGAACCCTTGGATAAATAATGAGGGATATATTCCTTTGTTCAATAGGAATTATTTGTTTTTTTTATCCTTTTCCCATCACATAAGAGTAATCTATGCACAAAATACAGATAATTTACTTGTAACATTTATTTTCATCTACCTGATACATGATACCTTTACACTAGGGGGGCATGGGGACTTAAATGAAGTTCAAGTCTATGCAGCTAAGGGTTATTTGGCAATTTGACTGCATGGCGAGGGTCAAGAAATCATTTTCTATGATCATTCTCCAAACAAGAGTTTAGGAGTAAGATATCTCGCACTACTGACTAGTGCTTAACTCAAAGACGATTTATGGGAAAATTTACTGAAAAAGGCTCTGAAGTAATTCCAACAAGTTCAAAATCCATAGAAATTTACAAATGAGGCTGTCTTTTTTTTATCTGTGTAAGTCTATTAAGACTCTAAATTAATTTTTCTACTTTAATCACAGATGTCATATATAAAAATCCAATTTAAATTTCCTTTTTTGTTTCAAAAATAAGAAAAATATTACAAGTTTAATGGAAGATGAAAAATATAGCAAACTGCAGGAAATTTGATTTTATGGTTTAAGTTCTTCCAGGAGGTAGGTAAAACAAAATCACCTTACCTCCTTAACAAAAATTTCTACGTAGAGACAGAGGAAGCTCTGCTGACATGTATTGGCAGTGTGATCTGCATTTCTTATTTCTACAATCATAACTATGCCAAGCTATTTATATTATCTCACCACGACTTTCAACTGATACATACGACAACCAAAACATTGATAAAACTAATAGTAGATATAATTCAAACATATCATATACTACAGGATAGTCGCAAAGACTCATTATTTCCTTCATCGGTGATGGGGATTAATGGGAATTTTAAAAAAAAGAAGACGGGGAATTGAGGTTTAAAGAATGAGAAAGGGTCTGTGATAGGAGGGATAAGTGCCACAAGAGTGCCTATCCCCATACATTCATAAATCATGACAGCCTCGGTTTAGCTGTCATAAAATTTAAGAGGAAAATGCCCTTAAAATCTCTCTTTGGACAGGGAATTTTTCATACAAAAATAGGGGAGGGTGTATGAGAGAAACTGTTTCAAAATCCATACCAATCAATTGATCGCTTTGAAAGATAATAATAATAATAAAATAAACGATGGCTCAAACGTCCTGAAATACATAGTAGAACTATTTTATAAAACTTGACCTTCCCTTATTGACACGTAATTTCAGTCATTCGCCATTGTGTCTTCAAACAATCTCCAGTTAGAATATTTTAAAAGGAATTTCTATTTCTTATCATTTCTGTTTGAACATTTCCATTCTAATAAACAAATAGAAAAAAAGACTTTTCCACGAAATTAGAAAGACATGCAGACTGACTGACAGTTTCTATTTTAATTACCCTTTTAAATTTATTTTCCTTTTTGTTTTGTTTCGATGTTTTGTGTATTTCTAAACAGTTTACATTTACTTTTTAGTACAGGTGAAGTTAACCATATTGAAGATCGAAAGCCAATATTATTATTATTATTATTATTTTATTATTATTATTATTATTATTATTATTATTATTATTATTTTATTATTATTATTATTACTTATTATTATTATTATTATTATTATTATTATTATTATTATTATTATTATTATTATTATTATTATTATTATTATCTACATAAATTTTGTGTGTATTTCCACTGTGGGTTTTTTATTTCTTAGCCAATTAAAAATCTTAATGCAAATAGTATCACCTACAAGTTAGCTTTGTAATCATAAACAACTCAGAGGAAGTGTACATACTTTTTTACCAATTTGATCCCCCCCCCCCACCCCCCCCCCCCCCCCCCCCACCCCACAGAAAAAACAATAAACCAAATAGGTTTTGAGGGTATTCTCAAAAGGGTGTCGCGCCTCTTTTGAGAGTCCTGACGGAAGAAAAGAAGTGTAACCAAGATCTAATTGAAATTCCTTCATGGGAGAGTGAATTCTTTCCTTTGAGATCGTCCATTTTTACATCCCTCCTTCCAACAAACTTTAAAAACGAATAAAAAGTGTCAGAGTCTGAGACCAATTTTTTTATATTCAGACGTTTAAGAGATATTTTTTGGAGTTGATTTTTTTATAAAGTATATATAATTACACAGGAATGATATAAGCGTTTATCAATATTTATATGTGGTGCAAGTACTTTAGTTTAATTTACCCAGTTTAAAAAATAACTATAAAAAATGGGAATGAAGATTAATTATATTTTCAGAGTACTAATGCTTTTTAATACAGATTCAGCCAGTAAAGACAATTTAATAGAAGTTAATATATAATGTCTTATGGTATGAATTCCGTGTACTATAGAGGAGCAAAGCCAAATAAATAATCTGACACATAAGTAAATGATACTTGCTAGAGTGAGATAAAAGAAGGTGAATGATATAATGAAATATCATTACGGTGAAAAGTATAAATGCAATTTAGGCGTTTAAATAGTAAAAAATTTAACAAAGCTTTGTAATTATAAACGAGAGTCCATTTTAGATTCTAGCTTCTCTCTCTCTACCCTTACACATAAAAATCTGTCTTTTTATTTATCTTCACGTCTGTAAATGCCAGAGCATCTTAACTTTTCGATTTTCTTACAACTTTTTTTGAACATGCTTATCTCTTCAGCCTTGAATCCATTTTCAGAACAAAATTACAGAAAGCTCCTCTTTCAGTGACGAGATGTGAACACACGTGTGCACACACACACACCCTATACGTATATACATTCACAAAAGTAATACTTTGATAAATGGGACTATCAGCATAGTAATATTTGGATAAAATGGACCATCAGAGCAGTAATACCTTGATAAATGGGACAGTCAGCTCAAAAAATATCTGGATAAAGGAGACAGTCAGTACAAGGAGTATGAAAATTGATCTAAATTCGGATTTTCTGGGGCATGCCAGGTTGGTCAGGTATATATATATATATATATATATATAATATATATATATATATATATATATATATATATATATATGATATCTATATATATTAAATATATATATATATATATATATATAATATAAATAATATATATATATATATATATATATATATATATATATATATATATATATATATATATATATATATATATATATATATATATATTATATATATATATATATATATATATATATATATATATATATATACATATATATAATAATAATAAAAGGAGCCCATGAAAAACGTCAAAATATAGAGAGAAAAATAATATATTCAGAGACTGCTGTCTCTCTTCAGGTAGGTGAATGAGAAAAGTTACAGAAAAGTGGTATTTATGCCAAGGGATCCATTCACAGTTAAGCTAATTTAGGTCACTCCCACTGATAATCCTTCTTTAATCCTCTTAAGGATTGGTTAAAGGAAAACTTTATCATTGACATCTGAATCCCATGCGCCCTTTGAGATGTTCATTAACTGTCTCTGATTAATCAAGGCCGATTCTATCATCTGACTCTTGTACCAATAATTGCTGCTATAAATTATATGTGACAAATTCCAGTTTATTCTGTGGTGATGTTTATCTATATGGCTGAAAATGGCTGAGTTCTTTTGTCCATACCTAACTGACTGTTTATGTTGTATTAATCTCTGGGGAAGTGATTTTCCTGTAAAACCGATGTAAGATTGGTCACAGTCCAGGCATGGGATTTTGTGTCCTTGGGGGATGTCTTTTGTTGGACGTTAATCAGGGATTTGGCTAAGGTATTTGGGTAAGTAATTGCAAAAGGCATAGATTTTCCTAGAGTATGGGTCACCATCTTAATCATGTCCGGTTGTGGAATTTTTATTTTATTGTTGGGTGTCTCTCTTGTCTTGTCTTGAGGGAATCGGTAGAAAATTACGTTTGCTTTGTGAATTGTTTTCTTAATTAAATGGTGAGGATACCTTAAAGATGAAAGCTGCTTACGAATTAGTTCAAATTCTTTTTCCAGGAAATCTGGGGAACAAATTCGTAAGGCTCTTAAAAATGGGTTATTGGCTACGCCTATCTTGATAGGAATGACGTGAGAGTGAATGTATGAAAGTGAGAAAGTTGGTTTTCTATATATGGTAAATTTGTATTCCGTCGTGTCTCAAATTATTAAAACATCAAGAAAAGAAATTTTGTTGTTTCCCTTTCAACTTTAAATTTCATGCTGGGCACTAATGCGTTTAATTTTAAACTTAATTAATTGAAATTGACCCATCTATTATCCCAATATGTTAGAATATCATCTGCATATCTCATCCATACCATGTTTTTGAGTTATATTGAATTTATTACTATAGTTTCAAAGTATTCCATATATAGATTGGCTAAAACAGGACTTAAAGGGCTACCCTTACTACACCGGACTTTTTGCTTATAGAATGTTTCCCTGAATGAAAATACGTTATTAGATACACAGTTCAATTAACTTTATTATTTTGTCAAACGCCAATGGGAAATGATCTGAATAGGGTTCTAATTTTTCTCTCAAAAACTGAAGAACGTCCTGTAGTGGTACAAACATTTCCCCTAATTTATGGAATGCCATTTTATTTTTTCCCTTGGAGGGTGAAGGTAAAATTCAATCAATTTAAAATCATGCACTACTGTGAGAGCTAACTATGAACGAGAGAGAGAGAGAGAGACACAGAGAGAGAGAAATATGTAATTCATGTGAGGTAAAACTCTGGAGGGGTATCATCTTTAAAAAGTGTGAATGGGATCACATCTTCTGAAAGTACATTAACTTTATGTGCTGTAATTACGTAAAATAGTACATACAGAATGTAGCAGCACTTTTCTCCGAGGTTAAGAAAGTAATTTTCACAGAACGACAACTCTGATATGTTTTACTAGTTGAACATGGAGTTCTTATAGAGTGACAAACACCGTGAACTATTATTTTTGAAAATACAAATAGCATACACAAAATCTCCATACTGATTTTACACTTGGAAGCATGAAAACGCATACTAACTGTAGTATACTAGTACGTACTTCAGAAATTAAATAAAGTTTCTGAAGCGATACCATCTTTCACAAGTGCAGTAACTTTGTGAATTGGTATCGCATCTTGTAAAAGTACGTATATGCACTAATTGCAGGTGCTGTAATTACTTTTGTATCATATTTATGCATGTACAAAAATAAAAAATAATAAATTTTTAATAAAGAGTTTATACAGAAAAGCTTTAAAACTTAAAAATTTACATAATAAATTAAACATAAAAACGTTTGCAGGGCTTTGCAGTGTTTCTGGAGGATTCGTAAATGTTCGTGCTATTGTGATAATTAGTTAGGTTCTAATAAAAATCGTCCTATATATATAATCTATATCTAAATTTTATTATATATAATATTCTGATATTATATATATATATATATATACCATATATATATATAATATAATTATATTATATTATATATATATATTACATATCAATATATAATATATATATATATTTATATATTATATATATATATTATTATAATATATATATTATTATATATATATGTATACATCATATATATATATTATATATATTATAATATATATATTATCTTATCTAATATTATATATTATATATTATATTGTATATATATATAATATATATATCTATATATATTTATCTATCTATTATGTATATCATATATATTTATATATATATCTATCTATATCTACTATCTATATATATCTATATCCTATATCTATCGATATATATGTATATATTATATTACATGTATCTGTCTAATCTTATATATATATATACTCTATCTATATATCTACTATATACTATATATATATATATATATACCTATCTATACTAGTCTGTTGTATCTCTATCTATATATATAGATTAGCTATGTCACTATATATAATACTCTCTCTATCTCCTATAATATATATAGCTCATTATATTAGCCAAGCTGATAGACATTGTAATGTGGCGCGACTTCTATTATTTAGGAAGATGATATAAAAAATAATCATGGGTTTGGAGAATTATTAAACTGGGGGAAAAAAGTGTCCATGTTCCTACCTTTCTGAATATAATTGGACAAAAAATGCCTTTGCTAATATAAGATAGTTGACTCAATATCGTGAAACCAAAAGTGTTCCAGCAATATTGAAGTTAACGGCGTTGTGAGGGGATTCGACGTGTTGGGGATGTATCCTATTTGGTTTTAAAAAATTTTCCCTTCTCGTTTTATAAACGCATTTCAAACCATAAAAGATTAAGAAAATGTTCTACTATTGGAGCATGACATCATCTTGCCGTAAATTATTTTGAAACGATATATTTTTGAGGAAGAATTGTATTCTCGGTCTGCAGCAGCTGAGGTTGAGTGATCAAAATATCACGATGTCCAATATGTTTGTCGTTTCAGGAATATTTATAGGTGTTTGTTTGTTAGTCATAAAAGCAGCTATGAATATCCCAAAAGAAATGTCTTTTTCTTGCCATAAAACTGAAGAAATATCAAAAACGCCCTCATAGCGCCTCTTTGCGTCATAGCTCGTTGTTATTAGGTTTTTCACGAAAGAAAATATTGTTCCAATATGTAATGGCTTTACTATTAATAAATATTTCTAGTCTATTTATAAAGACAGAAATAACAATGAAGGAAGAGATTTTACGAAGGAGTAGCTTGTTAATCCGTCAGGTTTCTTCCTACCACTTCCATTTTTATTGACGGTAAAATTATATGAAAGGAGAAAGGAAGATATTCGAAGATCATTTATTTTAAAGTAAAGTCTAGATGTTGCATGAATGTCCATTTCTTTTTCGTTTCAGAAATGTGAGTCATATGTCGTCTGGATAGTAATAAAGTGACAATTTGAATCTTCCATGAAATGAAAGAAAGTTGATTAAAGATATAGCCCGTTAAATTGAGCTTTTAGACAACATTGTACTGTAGCCGGGTATTTTTTGTCATAAGGTTCAAGTTCTCCTATATATATATATGATATATATATATATGTGTGTGTGTATATATATATATATATATATATATATATATATATATATATATATATATATATATATATATATATATATATATATATATATATATATATATATATGTATATATATATATATATATATATATATATATATATATATATATATATATATATATATATATATATATATATATATATATATATATATATATATATATATATATATATATATATATATATATATATATATATATATATATATATATATATATATATGTATGTATGTGTGTGTGTGTGCGTGTAATTTACTCCGGTTTATCCAGGCGGGACGTTAGTTGGGCAAATTTACCATATTTTTCCTTGTTTCATTGGTTTCTTTTCTTCTTTCAACGGCAAATTCTATTAGAAAATAAAATACACGTCAATTTAAAAGTAATTTTTAATTGCTGCATAGTTTCACATTACATAGGCCTACATACAAGCTGAATGAAATAGACTTGAGCATGTGCGTGTGTAAGAGAAAGGTAGAGAAAGAGAGTTTAAGGATATTACCACTGGGTGTTAAGAGAGGAGAGAGAGAGAAGCTTAAAGGATATTACCACTTGTTATTAAGAGAGACAACGATAGAGACAGAGCTTAAAAGATATTACCACTTATTTTTAAGAGAGAGAGAGAGAGAGAGAGAGAGAGAGAGAGAGAGTTGCAAGGAGTTACAAGTATTTGGAGCCATCATATGAGAGAGAGAGAGAGAGAGAGAGAGAGAGAGAGAGAGAGAGAGCTTTACAGATATTATCACTTGTTATTAAGAGAGAGGGAGAGAGGGATAGCTTAAAATATATCACTGGGTGTTGATAGAGAGAGAGAGATAGAGAGAGAGATTCACGGATATTATCACTTGATATTAAGAGAGATAGAGATAGTGAGGGAGCTTAAAATATGTTATCACTAGGTGTTGAGAGAGAGAGAGAGAGAGAGAGAGAGAGAGAGAGATCTTCACGGATATTAACATTTGTTAAGAGAGAGAGAGAGAGCGAGAAAGCTTAAAAGATATCACCACTAGGTATTGAGAGAGATAGATTCGCGGATATTACCACTTGTCATTAAGAGAGAGTTACACGGAGTTACAAGGATTAGGATGCCTCAAAGACTTGTTAGTCCATCCGAGGAGACACCGTGTAGTAGGAGCAGGTTTTACTGTTCATTCACAATGTCTTAATGATTTTGTCTAGCTGTTGCTGTTTAGAACTTCTGGTGACAGTTTATTCCATATGTCACATATCTTGTATGACACGAAGTTTCCACAGTGGGATGTTTTGTATCTCTTCAGTTCTAGTGTCCATTCATTATTTCTTGTTTGTTTTTCGTTTAACGTAAATAGGTTACTGTCTTCTTATGTTATGCTTTTCAGTATTTTAAATATATCTACTAGTTGTCCTCGCAATCGTCGTCTTTAATGGTCATACATGTTTAGGCTCTCTAGTCGTCTTCGGTTACCTATTTGCCTGATGGATGGAATTAACTTTGTGGCTCTTGCTTGTACCCCTACTAATCAATATATGTCTATTCTTAGTGTTGGTGACCAAAACTGTACGGCATATTCAAGATGAGGTCTAATTATTGATATATAGAGTTACAGTACCGTTTCCTTGTTTCTGTACTTGAGGTGCCTCTTTATGTATCCCACTAGTTTCTGTGCCTTCTTTTCAGCTTTTATGCACTGTTTTGTGGATTTTAAGTCCTTGGTAATAATGACTCCAAGGTCCTCCTTTTGTTCTACATTATTTATGTCATTCCCAAGCAGCATGAGAGTTGTTTGTTCCTATTTGTAACACTTTACACTTATCCAAGTTAGAAGGCACTTGCTATTTTTTTTACCACTCTCTTACTTTCATTACATCATTTCTAAAACTTTACACTGCATCTGGGTCTGGTGCCTTTACATCTAGTTTGGTGTCATAAGCAAATTTGGCTATCCTGCTAGTTAAGCCTAAATCAATATCATTAATGTAAATCAAAAGCAAGAGAGGGCCAAGGACAGAACCCTAAGGAACTCTGCTTGTTACATCAGCCCATTCTGATACCTCATCATTTATTACGACTTTTTTCTAAGTTAGGCTGTTTTCGATTCAGTCTGCTATTTCTCCTAAAATTCCTAAACCTCAAACTTTTGTCATTAGTTTCTTGTGTGGAACTTTGTCAAACGTCTTTTGGAAATCTAAGTAGAGTATGTCTATTGTTTTACTACTGTCGTAAATACCAAGCATGTTATGAAAAAAACTCCAAGAGGTTTCATAGGCAGGATCTGTTTTGTCTAGAACCATGTTGGCTGTTTAACAACAAGTTGTTTCTATCAATCTGATCCACAATTTGATCTGCAATTATGAACTAAAAAATCTTAAAAACAACCGTCTTTAGACAGATTGGTTTATAATTTCCCGATGGCTTTCTTTTTCCAAGTCTGAGTTCACCAGGGTACCTACATTATCCGTTAGGGGACCTATGCTATTTTTTATTGGTCCCCTACAATTTACATGGCAAAAGAATTCTTTGGGGTTTTCTTTACAAACTGATGCAACTCTCTTATCCTTATTTATCTTTGTATTTCTTACTAATTTGTCCACCAATCTACAGAGTTCTTTATGCCCGCTTACATCTAATGGTGTTGGGGGTAGGTTCATTGATTTGTGCAATCTGTCTCTTTCTCTTATTTTTTTTTAATTTATCTGTTGAACCACTTAGGCTGAGGGGTGCATTTGTTAGTATTTGCCTTAATGGTAGAGCGTTTTTCTGTGTATTCCTCTAGAAAGGCTTCCCAGTACTTATCTGTGCCTGTGTTCTCGTCGTACTCTAGATTTCTAATGAACTCCTTTAGGTTTTTTAGGTCTTGTCGACGGTAGTCTAATCTCATTAATTTCTTCATCTCCTTTTTATGTTGAACATTAATTTGAAATGTAATAGTTCTATGGTCGCTTTTGCCTAGATTTGCACCCACTGAAAGGTCAGACACTAGATTATCTTCTGTTGGTAGGACGAAGTCTAGTATGTTGTTTCCTCTAGTAGGTTGGTCAACCCATTGTTGGAGAACATCATTTTTTACAAAATCTAAAAGTCTCTTTCCGTCTACGTTTGATGCGGAGGTCATCGTGTCCCAGTGTACTGCTGCATTGAAATCTCCCATTATTATGCAGTTTGTTGTTTATCTCTTGTCCTAGTAGTGCATGCATCTCCTCATCGGACATTTGTGGTTGGTGGGGAGGTCTGTGCACTAGTATTAGAGTTATCTTCTTACCTAGACTGTTTATATTAATGCCAACCTCTTCTTGTATGGTTGTAATTTTACACTCTATTGGACTGAGGTGGTCCCTAACATATAACATAACACCTCCACTTTTTTTTTTTTTATTGAGACTATCTTTTTTTAACAAGTTTATAATCCAAGGCTATCTAGTACTTTTCTCCTACGAAGTCTCTTGTTGCCTCTTGTATCCATGTTTCCTTGAAGAGATCTACTTTGTTCCGAATGGATTGTGCATTAAACTGCGCCACACTGAGGGCTTTTCTATCTTCTCCTTTGTCCTCGGTGGCTTTATTAGTTTCTCTCACTGCCACTGTTGCCTGCAGAGCTATTACTAACCAGATTCTGGGAGCTTTCCGACTTCTTCCCTTGAATGTTCAGTTGACTGAGGTGTTTCAAGAGGTTTTCGTTTAGAAAGTTTCCTATTAGAGTGAGAGAGCTTAAAAGATATTACCACTGGTTATTGAGAGAGATGAGAGGAGAGGAGAGAAGAGATGAGAAGATGAGAGAGCGCTTCACGGATATTACCAATTGTTATTATGAGTGAGGGAAAGAATGAGAGAGTTTAAAAGATATTACCCCTGGGTAGAGAGGAGGAGAGAGAGAGAGAGACAGATTCGGAAGAGACTGAGAGAGAGATAGAGCGCTTCAACGGGATATTAACAACTTGTAATTTAATTGAGTGGGAGGGAAAGAATGAGAGAGTTTAAAAGATATTACCCCTGGGTAGAGAGAGAGAGAGAGCATAAGTTTAAAGGGCCTCCCCCAAAAGGCTATTGAATGGCAAGAGGTATACCGTTTTAAGGGTCTGCAGTCCCAATGCGATTGTCTAGACTCTAGAGAGAGAAAGAAGCAGCTAAACCTTAGAGGTAGCAATTCCTCACTAGAAAAAATTGTGACTGGGAGGGAAGAAGAGGAAAACTGCGATTTAGCGCAAGCATTCCCTGACTATGCTTGGCTGGAGGCCAGAACGCAATCCTGTTAGTGGGTGCTTCAAAGTCCTTACATTTTCTTCCCTTGCGATTTGATGTTTATACCTATTAATTTTTTTTTCTATTCAAAGTCATATACGCGAGAAATTTAAATTTCTCGTCACAATACAGCTGATTCCTTTGAATCATATTCAGTAGTAACTCTTTTTAAGAATACGTAGAAAACAAAGGAAAATTGTTAATTGTAATAGGAGAATTACAATAAGCAACTCCTTGCCAGCTAAAAGGGTATAATTATTGTGAAAGAAAGAACAAAGCGTTAATCAGCTAAAATCTCAGTGTTTAAAATTTCGTAGATTCCATGGACATGAAATTGTTTGGAACTACAGTGAACAAAAACCAAATATGAAGAAGCAAGAATAACACGAATTAGAGTGCAATGACACATACAATATAATAAACCAAAATAAAGCGAAATATCAACTGTAATTTGTTATTTACACACTTTCACTCTCAACCAAATTACACGTATTATGTGTGTGTATGTGCGCGAATGTGCAAGCGCGTAAGTGTGTTAGTCCATGCATAAGATCAAGGGTATCAATAACATGCTCCTTACAGTTTCTCAGCTTTCAACCAGGGAGGGAAAAACATTTTCCTGTATTTCCATGAAACATCTCGCAAGTTTGGAGAGTTGTGAGGGCAGAAATATGCTTTGAACATCTTACTATGAATTTTTAGGAATTGTGAACTCTACACAAGTCACTTTCAAATTAAAGAAGTAAACTTTCATAAATATGCTCTCTCTCTATCTCTCTCTCCGCTCTCTCCTCTCATATAGGAGATATATATATAATATATATATATATATATATTATATTAAAATATATATATATTATATAATGTGTGTGTGTGTGTGTGTGTATGTGTGTGTGCGTGTGTGTGTGTGTGCATGTATAATCACAAGTATCCATTCTAGATTCCTTCTCTTTTTATCTTTTCCTCATCACATCGTATCGTATATATTTTGGAAAACAGTAGAGTAGAATTGAATCCCGTGGGGCAGTAACGATTCCCCTATACTTGTAGACTACTTAATACCCTTTCCACACCTGCATGGGATAAGAAACCCTTCAAAAGTGCTTTAACATTTTGATCTCCCCTATTGTGTTGCTAGCCGAAACAGAGAAGAAAACCTGCTTAATGGCTTTTCCTCAAGATAATAAATGACCTGTCAGTCCCTTTAGGGTTTGCAGGTGGCGCCTGTGCTCCTACTAAACACGAGAGGCTTGGAAGTATCCCAAGGGACCTCACGCCCCTCCCAGTTGTAAGATGTTCCTAGATTGATTTGTCGCACAGCTATTAAAACAAGGATGACCTCCCAAGTTGTCAAAAATTATGTCTCATGGGCGAGAGTTCGGGGTTAATCCATAATTAATTCTTCTACCTGACCCAAACCTTCGCATTGTTATCGGACCTTCGGTGGTCCTGACTCATCCCTCTCGCATCTGCAAATCTCTTGACCTCTTTCGATCCACCTGTACTCGCATTGTCTTCCTTATTTTCCGCACTCTCTCACCTGTGTTAAAATGCCTTTTCAGGATACGGTAGACAATTACCTACTGACACAATACAACTGAGTCGAATCGCCCCTAACAAACTCAGAGCGGTGTTTTGGAAGAACAACAACGATGAACTTGATGATACGGTAGTGACATTACGCCACACCACTCGGCCGACTTCCCCTTTACCACCATCTTGTTGCTGAAGAGGCTAAAGTCAAACCAATTTACGAGCGAACTCCGAGCCCATTTGCGACGTTGCCAGATCCTTCTGACCATTTTAATCCACACCTGGTTTGGCCTCTTTAATCTATGGGCAGACTAAGATAAAGAGAAAGGGTGGTTTAATTCCCTCGTTAACCCAGATTTGAATTTTCAAAGTATACAATCCTTTAATTTGGTACCGTCCCTCTAAATTGTTTCCTTCGTTATTTTTTTGTTGTAAACCAATTTCATGCAGCACTTTACGAAATGATTCCTTGCAACCACCAAAACCAATATTTTCCTTCACTAGTTGCAAAACTTTGTCTATCGTCGGAATTGTTTTCCTTGCATAAAAAGCCAATACATTCTCCGTATAATGCATCGATCGAAATCGTCCACATTTGTTATTTTTTTTTTATCTTTTCCCTTTGTTTCCCTAAAAAAAAAAAACAAAAAAAAGGTTTTTTTATATCTTCATTGCATCTGCGGCACGTTTGACTGCTCGATTGATTCCAAAATTTAAAATTCCATTTTTTTCCCATTTAAAAAACTGGTACACGTTGTGAGCCCTTTCGGGTTCTTCAGGACGAAGGATACACCACAGGGAACTCTCCATGGTGTTTACGGAAGCATGCTGTGCGAGACAATGAATACGAAGATTATCTCGACCCATTTTATACGATCTGACCAAGGGTCTCAGTGCTCTGACCCAAGTGAAGAAGTGGCACCAAGTATGCCAGATCTCCAAGTTTGTCATTTTTCTTCCCTTCCCTTTAGTGAAGCGAAGGCAGCTGGATTATGGAGAATTGGCAATGCTGGAAATGGTCTTGGAGTCTGCTCATATAATGGTTTGACTTTAGTAACCTAAGAACTACATTGAGATTCTGCCATAGAGTCTGACTGATGAAGACGTTGTCTTATTCTATGGTGAAGGATTGCAAGTAACCCACGTCCCTTGGCTGATGACCTGGTATGAAGCTATGCCCAATATTCTGCTAAATCAGGTAACTGAAAGAGTACATTTGTTCTGTCAGCACTTCACCACTGTTCCCAGCACCTATTCTTATTCTCAGCTGTGTTTTCTCACAGTGAGGCTAGTGAGATTGTGTTGTAATACTATCCTAGAGTGTGAAATTGCTACTCTTACCCGACATTTAGTGTTAAAATTAATTCTTGTAATATATAGAGTCGTGTTACCTTACTATTTTAAGAGTATTTGATCCTAATGTCCATAATTCATTTAAGATCTTTTTATGGTTTTTTCTTAGTAGATCCACTTTACCTTGTGATTGTGAATAATTGTAATAACATCACCTGATCCACGGAGCCTAATAGTACTCCTGTATTATTTAATTTTCTGATAACTCTTTTGAGAATTATGGTAATTTATATGAACAGAGTTTGTGTTTTATTCAAACCTCTAGTTTTGTTGTATGATTTAGCCATTCTAAAAAGTGTGTGTACCCTTTTGCTCATAGCGAGCAAGATAACTAGTCAGACATTTGTGTAGATTGTACACGAGGAAAAATTCTGTAAGAATTCCCAAATTTTTATTTTGAGGAATTTTACACAACCCACCTTGCGAAGTATGATAACATATGTACACACTCACACACACACACACACACACACACACACACACATATATATATATATATATATATATATATATATATATATATATATATATATATATAATGTGTGTGTGTGTGTGTGTTTGTGTGTGCGTGCGTGTATGTATGTGTTTGTATGAATACATTTCTAGCAAAGGAACCTTTTGGTTTGCTGGTGTAAGATCTCGCCTCATTATATCTTTCCAAACCATCTGTCCATCCCAGAAATTCCACTGGCTTCCCGCTGTGACAGCTATTAAAGTGGACTTCATAGAATTCTTTACGTAGAGCATTTTTTTTTCTTTATAATCAGAATCCGTAACAAAAATGACACCTTTGTTTTCAAGCAATGAAGCAATGGAAGTAATGCAAGATTTTTTTTTATTTAATGCCACAGTCATGAGGGTAATTATCAACTTACTGAATGCAGAAGGTATCCTTATAGATTGAAATTGGAGAGAGTAAGAGAATAATACGTAAAAAGGCTTTATTGAGGAGCAGTTAGATTTCTCACATTTTTCACTATAAAAATGAGTAATTCCTCTGCTTGAGTTTTTGCTTTTTTCGAGAAAAAAAGAAAAAATAAGATATAGCACCTACTAATATCAAATGTTGGAAATGATAATAATATAATATCAACCTGGAAAGAAATTTATCAAGTCTTGCAAATGCTGAATACTCCTCTGTTCAACGATTTTCCAGGTAAGTATGCGGAATCTTTGTTACTTTGAAAAGGTTTATATATATATATATATATATATATATATATATATATATATATATATATATACTATATATAATATATATATATATTGTTACATATGGGCCTGGCCTTGAATGAGACTCCAATACGTAAACAGGAATAGTTGAGGGAAAAATAGAATGAATTACTTGAACTTACCGTAAAAAGGATTTACAGTGATAATTTAGTCTAGAGGAGAGGTCGCCAGAAACTCAGCTAATTACTTTACATCTATTATTTACAAGAGGCCCTTACTGGCCAGGAGAAAAGTAAATGCAGCGTGTCCACGTTGGGACCCATATGTCTCTCACAAATGGATAGCTGGCTAAAATGTGATTCACGTAATAAAAGTGGGTTTTCGATATCTTGCGGTAATGCAACACTTGGCGGGCGGGACAGACAGGACACGTGACTCAGGGAATCTGGAAAAAGATCCCAGATTAGACAAGATAAAAGAAAAAGGACTTCTGCACAAGTTATATGATATTCAGTTCTCAAACTCTGGGGAAAAGGAACTCTTAATTTTAACTGAGGTAGGCACTGAAGACTTAGTCTTTAACAAGTCACAAGGGGACGCACGTGGTCCGATGAGGACAAAGGGCTTTTGATGTAGGAGGGATAAAAGTGAGACTTGAAAATGAAATTAGCAGAGTCGTATTGGTAGTAAAAGGTGCTGGTTTGGAGTTTACACTTTAGACGTACCTGGATGCCATGTTCAGTGGACCTTTGTGGAAAATGAGTCGTCCGGCTTGGTCTCAGATTTGGGTGCGCCAGTACCGTTAGGCCTAAGTGGGAGGCTAGTGGTTGGACATCCGTCCGAGGTCACAACTGCAGCCGACTGAGAGAGATACTGGTTCTCTGGGAATCAAGGGGCTTCCATATACCGCCTCGGGCACTGCCTGAAAGTGGTAAACAACCAGCCAGCAAATTGGGAAGGAAAATAGGTCTTATTGTAGAGGTCCCTAAAATCCATCTCGAGGCCAGCTACTCTTGTGACTTGCCTATCTTACCATAAGCTTCCGTCAGACCAGAAATTCCTTCCTACGACGTGCTTTCTCCCTAAAATCAGTTGCTTTAGGAGAAGGCAAGGCTGCTTCTTTTATAACTAAGATACTAAGATACTTAAAATACTGCTGGGGAGATGAGATGATCAACAAACATAGCAGCTCAACTACCCAGTTCTCCTATTCTAACTAAAGTTTTTTGAGCAGCGATACAGCTAACTACAGTGGCCTACCTAACTTATAGGTGTAATGCTAAGTGTACTAACTTAACGGAGTAAAATAGTCTAGCCTAAATGATAACTACGGGTTGTCCGTGGCGACAGTCTACTCTACCCCTAGATAAGGTTACTTGAACATTCTACTTGCTACTACCCTAATACCCTGGTACTAAATCATTAGCCTAACCTACTCATTACAGTTAATTGGAGACGCAATCATTCCAGAGTGTGGTACGCACAGCAGTAATGTGTCGCCGGAATTGTTAAAATACATGATGTGAGGTAATGATGCGTGAGGAGGATGAGTGGTTAGTGGAGTGCCAGAATGGAAATGCAATGAGGTAATTATGACATTTATATGAGTGTTAGTATCACAATTTCTAGGGGTTAGAGGGTTAGTTTACTGGCAGAGATCAGGCTGGCTACCTTCTCTGGGTAGGTGCCAGGATCACTCTGCAAATGAATGTGACACTGTACCTCGGGCACAGGTGTCAAGGAGAGCATGTGGCTCTTTGGTTAGTGTGTTAATGATGTTTGTTACGTCCCTCTTCTTCTTCTTATTCCTCGAGGGCCTGGCTATACCAGTCCTAGGAGTAGACGGAGGCACCGACTCTGGGGTAAGGCCAGAAACGCTGTCAGGAGCCGAGGCAGTGGTTGCCTGAGGGATTGCAGGAGAACACCCTACTTCGGTATCTGCAGCAACCGTCGTAGAGGTGGAACCTACTGCAGGGGAGGCCCTAACTTCGGCTGCTGCGACAGTCGTCGTAAGGGTAAGACTCCAGGCTGACTCCTGGTCAGGCATTTCCTGGTCGTCCAGAGGAGGTGAGAATGTTGGGTCTGCTGGAGGTTTATCCTCGGGAGACAATGGTAAGGGGGAAGAAGCTGGAGATTGGCCATGGGCTGCGGTAAGCTCCATGACTGTTGGAGGATCTCCTGTAGGAGGATCCTTGATTAGGTTAGGCGCCGGCGCTAGCTCGGGGCCAGGCGCAGAGGTCAAGTTCGGTGGTGGCTCTACATCCAGGCTGGACGGAGCTTGGCAACTGCCCCAGTGCTGCCAAGTGGCACTGGCTTAGAGTTGAGGTCGACTGGATCTGTGACGGGTACCGGATGTGCAATACCTCTCCAGCGGGCCCTTGGTAATGGGGAGACTTTCAGGTACATGCCCTAGGAGGAGGTCGTAACCTCCTGGAAGGTAGCTTGCAACTGCAAGTGTACATACCTTGGTAAGGTGAGGTTGTGCGACTCTCAATTGGATGGTGGGAAGGATCATCTTACTATGATTGATGCCTTCAATCGTGATCAGTTGCCGTCTATCGATGGTAGCCCCTCGGGGGATTTGATCTTCCCGTATCAGGGAGATTTGAGCGCCGGAGTCATCAAAGGCTCTGACATGGCTTGGTGGATAATGACCTTGGAGGGGTGCGACGGTTATAGGGCCCTGAGCTGGGGGTCCTAGTAACGAAGGATTGGTAACAGCCATTGTGATGGCAGGATTATTGTAATTCGCGCACCCTCCGTAGTTGGCAGACATGTGACCCTTGCGGCCCAAGTCTCAGCAGAACTGGTTCGAGAAACTTCTTCGTGGCATGGACGGTAAGCCGAAGATGGCCCTACAGATTGCGAATCTGTGGAGTCACCAAGGCTGGAAGTGTGCTCTGGCACAGTGAAGAGTCCTCTCTGGCCGTGATTTGATGTGGAGAGGTAGCTTGGCCCTGGAGTGGTGTGGGGGAGGGACATCCCCAGAGGAGGTCCCGTCCCAATAGGAAACCTACTCCATGCCGAATTGTACGCACTACACCTAGGCGGTGAGGTTTGGTGCACCAAGGAGTGGTGACCTGCAGGACGACTGTGGGAACGGTCTTGGACTGCCCTTCGACCCAAGTCATGGCCCACCTGATGTGCTCGTCAACTGTGGCACTGGCTGGCACTTGGTCCCGGTCTGGAGGCACAGATCGGAGCCGGTATCTACCGTAACTGGCAGAGTCACAGGTAGGGTAGAGCCATCCAGGGGTGCCACTGTGACTGAAGTGGTCCACACCCCGCTCAGGGTGATTACCTGGACTCGGTCATAACGGCGGAGATGGGTGTGGCCAACTGATCAGGTGGACGTGTGCCTGGTCGAAGGCACATGCTTGGGGCACCTGGGATATCCGGGGGACTAGTGCCCTGTAGCCCCACAGGCTCTGCAGGAGCCCCTCTGCTGGGGTCTGGTCTCTGTAAGGCATCTGATGGTCTTGAGAGGAGGCCTGAGGCACCATTCGGTGGCCTAGGAGGGGTTTCTGAGGAGGTTTGTGGCTCGCGCGCTCTTTGAGCCGGCACTCTGCTGCGAGGGTGACCCACTTTCTTGCAAACGTTGCAAGTCTGTGGGTGTCCTTGGTGGGCGTCCTTTGGCCGTGTGGATCCAGAGAGATGACCGGGTGGCACTATGCGTCGGTGGGCGGTGCTGAGAGGGGCTGAAAGTCTCCCAGTCGTCAGCCAGGCGACAAGCTTCCGCTAAGTGTCTTTGGTTGCTTGTTGTTAAGGTGCACTGCGAGTGGCCCAGGTACAAACTGGTAGAGGTCTTCCAGCATGATCCTGTTAAACAGGTCCTGGAACTCGGTGCACGACATGGCGTCAAGCCAACGCTGCCCGGCTTGGATTTTGTAGTAGGAGTAATCTCCCCAGGCCCAACCAACTTCCTTTGCCTGACCCTCAGAAAACGCTGCCTCCACCTCTCCGGGGTGATTTCATAGGCCTTCGTAATGACCCGGCGAACTTCCAACAGGTCCCCTCACTGAACCCTGATCAGTGAGGCGGAGGGCAGTCTTAGCCTTGCCATCCAGGTGCTTGGCAAGCAGGGCGGCCCTCTCTATCTCAGTGTAGGGTAGTTCTCGAATAGGGCTTCCACTTCGTCCAGCCATGCCTCAGGCTCATCCTCAGTCCACTTTGGGATGAGATTGGCGTTAATGCTGGCAATAGGACCTGTTGCCGACACCGTAGGTGGTGTGGGCTGGGAGCTGACTGCATGGCTAGGGCTTCGGCGTTCACCTGTCGTGGCTTCTCCATCTCGAGCTCCTTCTCCTTGAGGGCTAGCTCATGCTTTTCTCTCTTCTTCCCTTGCCTTCCTCTCTGAGTTCCTGCCAGTGTAAACCGGCGTTCGTGGCCAGAGCCATGAGTGTCTGGAGTCTCTCCAGCTCCATGGATATATGTGGTTGGGCAGTAGAAGCCATTTCTTTAGGCTGCAGTGGAGGCTCGGATGAAAAAAAGTCTTAAAAGCTGGGTGCTCTGTGGCACTTTGGGATTGGCACCTTCTGATGAGGCGGAAAATCAAATGGATTGTGCGGTGTAACGTCACACTTAAGGGCGTTTCTCACTTGGGAGACACTGGAATGGGCGACCTGTAGGTCCAATACAGGTGGGCACGGGACTTATGGAGGCGTTCCTTGGTTGTGTGATCCGGGATAGCGGATACACTAATGAATGGGCGTTCCGTAAGGATGGACACACAGGTATAGGGCTACCTGTACGGCCTGTACAGGTGCACACCACTTATGAGGAGGCGTTCCTTGTTTGGAGCACTGGTATCGTGCTGGTGTGTCCCGTCAGACGACAGTAAATGCAGTATACTCAAGTATACTGAAATGAAATGGCACTGCTCGAGGCAGAGGGTAATGGTGGAGGAGAGAAAGTGAAAGGTGGGAGTACTTCAGCAGCCAGGACGATGGACAGTGCCAAGAATTAGTGGCACTGTAAAATGATACTACATGTGGTGCACTGGTGGTGGCCAGTCCTAGACTGGTAGGCTTCCTTGTCTGGAAGTAATGAAGGTTGCGGTGGCACACTGCGGTTTCGTGCTTGCGGTATACGCAAGTCTTTTGTGATAAAAAATGGAAAAAGACCACTCGGGCAACAACAGGTAATGGTAATTTTAAAATGCTCAGTCCTTTGCTGAAGTACTCCGATAAATGAAATAAATGCTCGCAAAACTGCAATGGACACAGGCGCGTACGTATCACGCTCAGTGTAAAATAAAAGACACAAGAGACTAAAAATAATGTTAATTCTGCATGCTAAAAGTAATGGGCGTAGTACTCTTGGCTTCGTGAATAATGGGTTCTGGTTCTCTCTCTCTCTCTCTCTCTCTCTCTCTCTCTCTCTCTCTCTCTCTCTCTCTCGGAGGAGAGTGGAAAATTATATTTGAATGAACTCTCTTGTATTTAATTGAACTAATACTTTTAGTTTTAATTGACGCACTTGCGTTAAATTATCTACTTACGTTAACGTTTAATGAAAGAATTGCTTTGGAATACGTTTTATGAAAATGATAATGCGCTCGCGGTGAACGATGTTTACGTTAATGGTAGCGGCATGCGCTTATATGAAATGATTTGCGTTTCAATATGAATTTCACAAAGACACGTTTTACGTTAACAATTCTTGTAACTTACTCTACTTTTAAGATTTACGTTAACTTTACGTAAGGATACTAGGTTCCTGTGACAAGTGAAATGACGGTAAGGATTTTAATATGAAATGTTAGCAAACATTTGTAAATGGAAAAGGTTACGTTAAGTACAAAAGGAAATGAAACTTTCGCTCAGCGAGCGAGTGAGCGATGCTAGGTGAAAACGCGCTAGGTGAGCGAACAGAGGACAGCTGATTTCTGTAAAAGCGAAACGATTTACAACAAAAAAAATTCTAATTTCTTATTCAAAGATTAATTACGTTAATTTTTTTTTTTCTCTGTCAGAACGATCGATGCTAGTATGAAGATTGATATTATTTACGTTAAAACATCAAGACTTAGGTTACTTTGCTTAAATAATTGAGATAATTGTTAAAGGGATAAAAAACATGGCTGCGTTGTGCGAGACCGAAGGTTGGCTTGCAGGCCTGAGAGTGCGCCTGCATCCAGCTGACGAGAGCTGGCTGGCTAAGCGGTTACCAACACTTGGAATGAAAACTAAGTTAAAATGAATTCCCCCACATATCACATACAAAGAATTTGTAACACTTCTTTTGCCGTAACTATTAGTAGAACACTCCTAACTAGCTAACCTTTCTAACACAGCAATAAACCCTGGCAAAGCACTCCTAGTTTGATCTAGTACTCTCTGGCATCTATCTAACACGTGCTCATGTTTTCGTCAGACGAGGACAGTACAAATAACAGAGAATTCGCGGGGCAAATTGTATGCTTGCCGCTAAAATTAAGCTTTTGGCGCTTTCGCCGTTACGATAATAATATTTCTAACTAACACTCTTTTAAACACTTTATTCGTAATAAAAATACTTAAACGTACCATAAGCTAACATTTTTTGTTATAAAATAATCATATTATATGAGTGGTATACCTTACCGTGAGTCATATTATATATATATATATATATATATTATATATATATAGATATATATATATATATATATATATATATATATATATATATATACACGTATATATATATATATATATATATATATATATATATATATATATATATATATATATATATATATATATATATACTCGAATATGTATGAAGAATGCGCAACTGTGAAAGTATAGGGTGCACAAGTGGACCTACAATCACGCATCTTTTATACATATATTTCCCTCATTTTATTGTCATATCAAATGTATTATCATCAATTATAGTCCCATAGTTATACTGTCACTGCTTTTCAGCCATATAGATCTTATTTTCAGTCCTGTATTGTGTACCAATTAATATGTATATTCTCATTTGTCAACAAACACAAGTGATTGTGTATAATCTCTGATGTCAGGTGCTACATTTCTGCTCGCAAGAGCTATTGAACGGTATATTTCTTGTATGAATAGATTAGTAAGCTGTGAATCTGTTCGTTACTCATACCCTTCGTTACAAAAGTATTCACAAACTTACCTGTCCTCTATCTAATCTCAGTCTGAATTACACTATACAGTCGTTTAGTTGATATTTGAAGATTATATAGTGCATGCGATTCTCGGCTTATAGTTGTCGTCATATCGCCAAGGGTCAAGGGTTTAAAAATAGAGAGAGAGAGAGAGAGAGAGAGAGAGAGAGAGAGAGAGAGAGTCATAAATACTACATAGATTATGTGAAACTGTACGTTTGAGTTATTTTCCAGAGAAAGGGGTTGGTTTGTATATACAGAGACACCTTTCCCTGGCATCTGGAAATAATGGACTTGAAATTAAAACTGACTCCTGGGTAGAAACAAACTCATGTTTTTCTTCCTCTGAGAAGTGGGATATATTTATTTTGATTTCCAAAACATCCTTTTAGTTTTCTGTAAACTAAAACTATTGAGATGGCGTTGTGCATCCGCACTTTTTCTACCGGCCTCTAGATTTAAAAACTACTGAGGCCTGATGGCTGAAAACTGCTTTGTTGGTCATCCACACTCCAATCATCAAATTGCAGCCCTCTAGCATCAATAGTTTTATTTACTTAAGGTTAAAGATAGCTTTCATCGTGCATCTGGCACCGCTATAAGTGCTAACAACAGCCCACCACCGGGCCGTAGCTAATAATTTCATACGGCATTATATGCTATGCATAAAACTTAGGGGCATTTGTTACCTGTTTATTGTTTCTGGAGAAGATTTGCTTTTTCTTAATAAAAGAAATGAATTTTGCTAATTTAAGCAGTTAATTTTTGTTAAATGGTTTACGTACTTCTGTACATTACATTTAGTAAGATAGTAATCATAATGTAAGAAGTGGAAAGAATAACTGAACAAACAACGAATTTTTGTAACCTAGAAAATGCAGTAGCCCTTTTAGGCAACCTAAAAAAAAAGCAATACCATCTTTAGACAAGCTAATAAAAAAAGTAGTAGCATTTTTAGTTAATACAATAAAAAAGCAGTAGTCATTTCTTTCCACATAACCTACAAAAAACCATTGGTGGACCCTGTTTTAAACTTTCCCACATATTAAAAACGCAGTAGCATTTTTAGTTAGTTCAATAAAAAACAGTAACATTTAGTCAATCTAATGAAAAGCAGCAACATTTTGAATTTACCTAGTAAAAAAGCAGCAGTGGGTTATATACATTTTTAAGACAATCTAATAGTCGATGCTCGAACCTTATTCTAGCTTAACTTATGTACCAAATTTCATACTGATCGGTTCACTGATGTAGATGTTCACTTGGAACAAATGGACAAACAAACAAACATGTTTTCCCAATTATATTCCTATATATTATATTATATATATATATATATAATATATATATATAGATATATAATATATATAATATATTATATATATATGTGTGTGTGTGTGTGTTGTGTGTGTGTGTGTATAGTATATATATATATATATATATATATATATATATATATATATATATATATATATATATATATATATATATATATATATATATATATATATATATATACACCAAAGATATAACACATATCAAACAAATAAAGGATCAAGAGGGTATAGTGCTTAGAAAGGAGGAAGACATTGTGGAAGAGATGGAAAGAATATTTCGAACAGTTGTTAAATGAAGAAAATAATAGACTAATAAGAGAGGATGGGCAAGTTGAACATTGGCATGGTAATGAGGTTTTCGTATAGGCAAGAGGTACTAAATGCACTGAAGAAGATGAGAATGGGAAGGCAACCGGACCAGAACATGATCCCGGTGGAGGCATGGAAAGCATTAGGAGATGAAGGAGTGGATATACTGTACGATCTCCTTATGATAAAGATCCTTGAACAGGAAAAAAAAAAAAGATAAATCCAAATTTTTTAAAAAGAGTGGCGTGGGAGTATATTGATCCCAATTTTTAAAGGGAAAGGCGATGTCCAAGAGTGTGGTAATTATAAGGGCATTAAATTGATGTCCACACTTTGAAGATACTGGAAAGGATGATAGATGCTAGACTGAGAGAAGAAGTACAAATAGGTAAAGAGCAGATGGGATGTTTATGAAGGGAAGGGAAGCAACAGATGGTATATTTTGTCTTGAGGCAAATAATGGAGAAATT